>NC_087063.1:70361668-70428645 GCF_963678635.1 Symsagittifera roscoffensis | reverse complement strand
CAGGGACAGGGAAAGGCGATCGCAAACGGACAGTCATGAGATACAACAGGTATGCTGACGATTTCTTGATTGACAAGATACAACCCGAGGAGATAGGAGAGGAGTTGGTGAATATAGGCGACCTGGTAGCCGATGAAGAATGGCAGATCATCAAGAACAGCGAGCACTCCTTGCAGAAAGACTACTCCAAACCGGAACGAGAAGTAGATCTGGAACACAGCGAGATAGAAAGAAGGGAAAATACAAATCTGAGGGTACTGGAGTGGATGCATAATCTTGAGATTGACGAGAAGGAGGCGCAGAACATCCAACAAGTCGACGTGACAGCAATGAAGCACTTGAAGACTGGAAACGCACTATTTGGTTGGACAGCCACCGACCGGCCACTGGAAGTACCACCGGATAACTTGGGCCAAGCATCATCGACGGGGACGTCGATAAACATTTTTGTCCGGGGAGTGGGGGTAGGACTTACCCACTACGAAAAATTTGATGATAAAGAAGCTCAGGGAAGTGAGAGAGACTAACGGGTTGGAACTGGAACAGGAAGAAACCGAGCCTACCATAGGAAGAAATTTCGAGACAAATTTCGAGATACCGAACGAGTATTCAGGGAACATCCTGATCACAGACAGCGACTTCATTTTGTCAGATAGGACGAAAGCGATCTGCATAACAGCGGACCTGAGCTTCAACACGAGACTAGAAGCAGACTTTAAAAGAGAATATCAGAACGTGGAGTTTCTATTGAGGCAGAGGCCAGGGTTGGGAGGAATGGCTGCGCTTCCTCCTTAAGTTTCACAAGTTCCTGGTAAATATCTGTGCTTCTTGGTGACGAGGGTCAACGAGAGGAACACGATAGACCACGAGCATGTGATGCTGGCACTAACGAGGTTGAGGGATGTTATGGTCGAAAGAGGAATACGACAGGTCTCAATGCCGGTTTACGATCCAAACAGGGGCAGGTTGAGCCCAAAGGAGTTATTGGACCTCCTACATGTGGTCTTTGCAGAAACGGAGATAGTGGTGCACCTACACAAGAAGTACTACTTAAGTATCGCCTGAGTTTTGAATAAACATGGAGGTCTTGAGTTGGGGGCACAGGGTTCTTGAGCTAGGTAGGAGGGGGCGCGAGTCAGGCTAAAATATAAAAAAAATCTGCATGTTTTTAACATCTAAATTGAATCATTTTAATGGAGTTGTTCAGATAATGTCTTAAAGGTTCTAGTGGGAGGGTGTCATAGGCTAGGCATGGGCAAACCCATCTTAGTCTAAAAACAAGTTCTACTTTCAAATTGATTTGCAAATTGAATTGACAAGCAAACTACACTCACTCGAACAGAATCAGATAAATCTCGAGCGGTTCTTCACTAGCAGTACGAGAAGAGGATATTTCTTGAGTTGGTTTGGTAAAGGTATTTCTTGAGTTGGTTTGGGAAAGGTATTTCTCGCATTGGTTTGCAAAAGGTACTTCTTGAGTTGGTTGATACGTGAGATCAGTAGAAAAGAATCAACGATGGCGGATCGTTTCTGGACGTCTAAGCCATCCTGCAACTGGATCCACAAGTCAAATACAGGGAGTCAGCGACGGAAGTCGTGTTGATGGTGGGATACACTTCAGACAGAGTATCAAACCAGGATCAGACCAGATGGCTATCCTGGAATTCGGATGGAGGCCTGAGAGGGCTTGACCTTGAGAGAAACCCTGACCCGGAATATGATGCGGGAGAATTTCCACTTCCGACCAGGCCTCCAGCAGGAACAGCGACTCAGTCCACGAGTAAGAACATGGAAGGACTAGAAAACCTAGTGGTAGAACCAGCATGTGAGGTGAACGAGAAAGGCATCAGAGAAAAGAATGACGGCAACGAGGACGTGAGCATAGATGATAACGAGAAGATAGAGGTGGATTTGGACGAATGGTCTTTCGCGGAGGAAGATGGGAATGATCCAGAGCAGAACGAAATACCAAAGTGGACAGAACCAGACCAACCGATGACCACAGGGACAAGGAAAGGCGATCGCAAACGGACAGTCATGAGATACAACAGGTATGCTGACGATTTCTTGATTGACAAGATACAACCCGAGGAGATAGGAGAGGAGTTGGTGAATATAGGCGACCTGGTAGCCGATGAAGAATGGCAGATCATCAAGAACAGCGAGCACTCCTTGCAGGAAGACTACTCCAAACCGGAACGAGAAGTAGATCTGGAACACAGCGAGATAGAAAGAAGGGAAAATACAAATCTGAGGGTACTGGAGTGGATGCATAATCTTGAGATTGACGAGAAGGAGGCGCAGAACATCCAACAAGTCGACGTGACAGCAATGAAGCACGTGAAGACTGGAAACGCACTATTTGGTTGGACAGCCACCGACCGGCCACTGGAAGTACCACCGGATAACTTGGGCCCAGCATCATCGACGGGGACGTCGATAAACATTTTTGTCCGAGGAGTGGGGGTAGGACTTACCCACTACGACAAATTTGATGATAAAGAAGCTCAGGGAAGTGAGAGAGACTAACGGGTTGGAACTGGAACAGGAAGAAATCGAGCCTACCATAGGAAGAAATTTCGAGACAAAATTCGAGATACCGAACGAGTATTCAGGGAACATCCTGATCACAGACAGCGACTTCATTTTGTCAGATAGGACGAAAGCGATCTGCATAACAGCGGACCTGAGCTTCAACACGAGACTAGAAGCAGACTTTAAAAGAGAATATCAGAACGTGGAGTTTCTATTGAGGCAGAGGCCAGGGTTGGGAGGAATGGCTGCGCTTCCTCCTTAAGTTTCACAAGTTCCTGGTAAATATCTGTGCTTCTTGGTGACGAGGGTCAACGAGAGGAACACGATAGACCACGAGCATGTGATGCTGGCACTAACGAGGTTGAGGGATGTTATGGTCGAAAGAGGAATACGACAGGTCTCAATGCCGGTTTACGATCCAAACAGGGGCAGGTTGAGCCCAAAGGAGTTATTGGACCTCCTACATGTGGTCTTTGCAGAAACGGAGATAGTGGTGCACCTACACAAGAAGTACTACTTAAGTATCGCCTGAGTTTTGAACAAACTCGGAGGTCTTGAGTTGGGGGCACAGGGTTCTTGAGCTAGGTAGGAGGGGGCGCGAGTCAGGCTAAAATATAAAAAAATCTGCATGTTTTTAACATCTAAATTGAATCACTTTAATGGAGTTGTTCAGATAATGTCTTAAAGGTACTAATGGGAGGGTGTCATAGGCTAGGCATGGGCAAACCCATCTTAGTCTAAAAACAAGTTCTACTTTCAAATTGATTTGCAAATTGAATTGACAAGCAAACTACACTCACTCGAACAGAATCAGATAAATCTCGAGCGGTTCTTCACTAGCAGTACGAGAGGAGGATATTTCTTGAGTTGGTTTGGTAAAGGTATTTCTTGAGTTGGTTTGGGAAAGGTATTTCTCGCATTGGTTTGCAAAAGGTACTTCTTGAGTTTGTTGATACGTGAGATCACTATAAAAGAATCAACGATGGCGGATCGTTTCTGGACGTCTAAGCCATCCTGCAACTGGATCCACAAGTCAAATACAGGGAGTCAGCGACGGAAGTCGTGTTGATGGTGGGATACACTTCAGACAGAGTATCAAACCAGGATCAGACCAGATGGCTATCCTGGAATTCGGATGGAGGCCTGAGAGGGCTTGACCTTGAGAGAAACCCTGACCCGGAATATGATGCGGGAGAATTTCCACTTCCGACCAGGCCTCCAGCAGGAACAGCGACTCAGTCCACGAGTAAGAACATGGAAGGACTAGAATACCTAGGTTCTGGGGCTGAAAAATGTGTCGCACAAGGACTTGAGCAAACTTCACTGTGTGGATTGGCTAAAGGCCTACGAAGCACATTTCTCGAGAGCCAGGACATTGGAAACTGCAGATCTGACGGGAATACCAAAGAAATCGATAATGGATCTAGTCAATTACAGACCCCTCAAGCAGCTAGATAGTCTGGGCCTAATCTTGAAACCCTTAAGCTTCGAACGGGTATAGCCAGGATCAGAGTCGCAATTCCTGCACAACTAAGGATGATCAAAAAACGTCTTGAGCCGAAGAGCATGGGGATCCCGGACAGCGGATACCTGGGTCCAAGGCTCGCTGAAGACCCGATGTAGGGAAGATTCTGTGGGACTTCACAGCTGGCAAAAACCTTGCCAGTGTACGAACGATCAGATCCCGGAGCAGCGACAGCAATCATCGTGCCCGGATCCGATTTCGAGGTGACGTCGCCGAAGTAATTTTGCCAAGAAACCCTAGTGTACCTGCTGCCTGGAGCGGAACTGAACCAGATGCTGACCGTGGTGGTAGCGTTAAAATTGGAGACGCCGTGCAAGTCAGAGCTGTTGCTATTCGCGGGGATGAATGACCACCTGCATGCGGCGGGACTTCTAGAGCATTTGAAAGGCGCGGAACCAACTCCCAATAAGATCTGGGAAGCTATTCAGACGCTGTTTGCAGCAATGAATCAGGTAGAGGAGTTGGTAGCTTCCCGATTTGGACCAAAAACGAGAGTAGTATTCACTTCATCACCAGGCTACGCGAGCCTGCCACCAGCATTGCAGTTCGTTTATGCAATATTGATCTTGATAGCGGAGGGCAATGCGTGGCGGATGCTTATGGCCGCTCCGAATCGCGAGCTAAAGCCAACAAAATTGAGACTTTTTAAGTCTGAACTTGCAGCGGCATGGGTGGACGTATCTCATGTGCTGAGGGGATTCTACGAGTTGGCAGATATCTTGATTGTTCTGGATGAGGTTCTCTGCCTTGAGGTGTCGAATCTCGCCAGACAGCTGAAGTTCAACCCGGAGATTGGGGACGATCATTTCGCGATAACCCATCTAACAGCTAGCCTGTGGTTCCGGAGCACGGGTCTGACAATCACGAGCTCCACCAGCAGCGCGAGAGGACCAAATAATGCAAGAAAGAATGTGGCCGCGGCCGAGAAACAACTAGAGTCGATAGGATATCGCTTAACACAAGAAAGAGGGAGGTGGCCATTTCTGAACCCAACGCTTGAGAATGCGACGGACAAGACGAGGGAGAGTGCTCCATCCCTCTTCAAACAAATATGGAATTTTCTTGAGGAGCAGCTAGAGGTGGCAGAAGAGGGAGATGACGGTGGGGAGATTTGTCACAGCAGCTAATGAAGTCACTGTTGGGGGTTTCTGGACAAATCATGCGAAGGGCGAGCTGAGGTACCTCTTCAATATGCGGCCAGCGTACATGTTCAGTGAGGGCGTGGGAACACTACGGATTGACGGATATCTGACGCTGATACTCTTGACGCATGGGGAATTGACGATGTTCCATTGGTTAATGAATTATGGTCAACCCCTGTCGGTGAGGAAGGCTCACTCGAGTATGTAGACTTATTCGTACAAGTGTGTTGCCGGACTGAAGACATTGCTCATGGTTACCTGCTGATGCAAAATCGATTTTTGATGGGCGAGGAGAGAAACCCCAAGATGAGAGAAGAATTCAGAGAGGCTAGTGTGGGCATATCCAATCTTATTGACTGGTGTTTGGCCATGAGATCTGACCCACTGGGGGTGATCAGAGGCTTGGGGGAAGTAGTGACCTGCGTTTACGGGCCAGCAGTGACGTATGCATTCCAGGAGCCACTTGTAGTGGCGTATCGACACTCAGTGGTGCATGTGAGCCTGATCAGCATTCTCAATGGGACACCACTCAACTGGTGCAGACAAAAGGACTTGAGAGCGCAGATGAGCCAGACGGTGCTTTTTGGAAAATGAAGGATCCAGAGCTAGTGGTGTACAATTTCAGGGGACAAATGCAGTGCAGAATCGGAGGAAAACGCAGGGCTCCATCGAGATCTATCCCAAGTTTTGGAGCCTGAATCCATGACAAGCGACAAGAAGGAAGTCTTGAGAATCCCGGCATGTACGAAAAGTTTCGAATTCACGAAAAAGGAATTGGAAACGATTCTAGAGCGGGATGACCTCCCTGCTACCGTCCCCGAGTTCCCCACGGTAAAAAACAAAATGACCTTGGGAATGAACAGCCCTCTGGTGGTCCCTTCCCTGCTCGCGATAGCCACGGTAGAGAGACAATAGAGAGAGTTCACGAAGGGCTGGGATCCTCTGTTCATTGGATATTCGGCAGCGTTGTATTTCCACACGTGCGAGATTAAGATAAATTCGTGGATACACAAGCAAAGAAGATGCGAGGCTCGGTGCCCCCTAAGTTTGAGGTTCGAAATGTCTTGAGAAAACCTCAGGAGGCTGGACTCGAAAACAAACTGCCAATTCATAACGATTGAAGGATGATCGTGGAGGAGGGTCATATGGCACTGAAGGACGAGATGATGTTTGCCATGAGAAAGTACCGAGCGCCTTATGGTCTGGACGAGTTGCAGTTGAGGCAAGAAGGCAAAAGGCTGAATGCAGCAGGACCCCTGTATGTATACCTCGCGGAGTACAAGACAGCAGACCTTCCCTCAGGGAACCCCAGGAGACAGAAGGGACCTTCCAGTGGAGAAGAAGTTCACTGACACGCTAGAGAGGAACCAGCCAGAGTCAGGAGAGGGGGAGAGTATGGACGAAACTCTCAGCGAAGCTGGAGAGCAAATGGAGGTGGGAAATACGCCAGTCGGACGGGCGACGAACAGGGAGTTTAGCCCCGGCACCACCACACGTTAGCTACTGCAAGAGCTGAGTGGGGACGACTGGGCAAACACAGCCACCCCAACTTTGGTATCTCCCCGGAAGAATCTTGAGCTATCACTGACGATTGAACCATCAAACATGGGCATGGTGCTCCTAACCGACGAAGCAAGGGAGGAGAATACCTTTGAGGGAAACAAAGACATGTTCTTGGCTATGTTGAACGAGGAGGCGTGGCGAATTTTCCTGGAGGAATTCAACCAGAGAGAGGAAAACAAAGTGCGTGGAGTAGATGACTTTAAGGAAGAGCTATGGAGCACGGAGGTGAAATTTGGAGAGCCAGTCTTGATCGGCACTGGACTGGATGAGAAAGGAAGAGAAGGGCTGCTCGAGAAGATGATTGGCCTGTGGAAGCAGAACACCGGGGCCAACCCTTGTGAAGATAGCTCTACTCTGAACAAAAAACGGATGATAAAAAATTAAGTGCTGAGGTAGATTATAAATGTAAGACAGTATAGGTACTTTTCCTTCAATCGTTACCGTGTTTTGCTAAACTATGATAAGGCAAGGGAAAAATCTAATTTTTGGGATGAAAATTATTTTCAAGAATTTATTTTTTTCAGCCATTAATTTTCGGCTTTCAACAATTCGAATTTTTGGTTGAATTTTTTTTGAGTTTTGATAACAAAAAAACTTCGGCTACCCAGGAACAAAAAAATTTTCGGCTCGCTGGTAACAAATTTACTTTCCGGCTAGTCGATACCTTCTTTGTTTTCGGTTCTCCCGATACGGTTATAATTTTCGGCTCTCCGGATACGGTTTGTTTTCGGCGAATTGCCTCACCATCTCAGAAGACAAGTCGACAGTCAACCTTTTCACTCCTCAGTCCGCTCATGCCAACAAGCAGCCTCAGGTTCTCGTGCAAAGCAACATCCTCGGCACGATGGTCTGCTTTGAACCGCACACCAGAGACATCGCTGCCAAAGCACAGAAGATCAACGCCGTTCTCAAAGCCCTCGCAGGTACAGCATGGGGCAGTGACCGCGAAACCCTCATGACTCTGTACAAAGCAGCTAGCAGATCTGTCATCAACTACTGCTGCTCTACGTGGGCCCCCATCATCAAAGACTGCCACTGGAAACGACTACAACATTCAGAGAGCACAGCACTCCGAATAAAAACAGGATGCTACAACATGACGAACATAGACGATCTACACAACGAATCACGAGTTCTTCCCATCAAAGAACACACAAATATGCTCGCACAACAATATGCCGTCACCTGTTACAACTCTAGCCACCCCTGTCACTCACCAACCAACAAATTCTCCCACACCAACCACAGATGAAACCAGACCTGTTTTACAAATACGAAAACTAAGTGCCGAATAGACAAATCGATGCGCAAGAAGTAAAAAGGCTACAAAAAGCAATACATACACAGGCCGTCAGCGAACCGAACTCTGTTTATGGAAGCGCACCACCAGAAATTCATGAAACAGAGAGTTCCTTATCTAGAGTCTGCAGAACACGCTTGGCACTACTCCGTAACGGATACTGTCGCTTATTGAACTCATACATATCAAGAATTGATGAAGAAAAAAAGACATCTGTCCAATTTGCAACAACCCTGATCACCAGGGGATGCATCAGCTTTTCTTAAATTCGAAGACGATTATAGAGAGACGGCGGCTACAAGTAACAACAACAACTGAGGATATAGTTCTTTTTTTAAGTTCTTTTATGTTTTTTAAGATAATACGGTCAGGGTGAGTTACTTTGAAACTAGACCTAGAACCTACTAATGTAAAAAAGTCCAATGCTAAGAGGATAAGTACTGATTGCAATGGTTGAATGTCATTCCGTCTAAAAGCCTGCTATTAAAACTGACAAATCAGCAGCTTAGATTTGCTATAAGACTCCGCCTAATTAGACAAATTTGTAAAAAAAACAGATACGTTTGCAGAATACAAATAACCGAAGATGGTTGGCCTGGCCTTTCTTGCCTGAAAAGAGCCTGTAGATTCTCTATAAAATTTGAATGCCTTATAATGCAAAGTTTCGCCTTCGCTCACTTTTCTCTTTCAAAGCGACTACACCTCCACAGGAAGCGACAAGACGATTTGACGTCTGTCAGATGGGCTGCTGGTTGCAGCTCCTGTGGGATGTAACGGTAATTGGCTCCCTAGCCCCTAGTAGAATAAGCAATGGCTCGGTTTGTGAAACCGGAACTGCGGCGGTCGAGGCGGAACGTCGCAAACTGACAAATCTAGAGATTTAATTAATGATGGATGTATTTTCAACCCGTTGCTCTTGAAGTTTAATGTGCCGTTTAGGTTAGATCTAGTTTACAAGGAACCCAGGGAAGGTAGTTTTTTGAGGAGAGAAACTCCCTCGCAGTACAGTTTGCGAACGCTGCCTGTATACCGGCACTATTAAATAATGTGATAACTACTTTAATAAATTTACAAAATGTAGAGCAAATGAAACGAAAGCGCAGCTTAGTTGAGTATCTGATAGGCCCGTAGTTTCACGTCAGGTCAACCGTTTTGAGTTATTTTCACTAACCATCTGACTCTTTACTTTTATTCACGTTTTATTTTACTTTAAGCTAATTTTTGAAATTCCAATGGTTTTTTGGCTGGATGAAATGATGAAAGGTAGTGAAGTAACTTCACTTCAGTTAACATGATAATTTTTGAACTGCTGACTTAGGTTGATCTATGCTTTTAAAAAGAAACGGTGAATTTGAACAATATCGTTTTCTAACAGAATTATCAATTACTAAGTTTTGAGCGTAACAAAAAAGGTTCAGTTAATTTTACTTAGTATATTAGTATTTCTCATGTGAAATAAGAAGTCATTCCAATCAATTTTTCCATCTTCATCTTTGTCGCCCTCTTGAAACATTTCTTCTACCATGTCATCCTCAACAGCCTCTCTGCTTCTGGCTGAGCATAGCCGCTCAACAGACTGCTTGTTGATATGCCCTGGAACAGTGGAATGGGTAAATTGAATATGTATTCAAAAATCAACATAACTTATAAATGAAATATATCAAATATTTGCTTGTGAATTCAGAAGAAACGTGTATTGTAAATTTTAAAAAAAATTATTTTGCATTTTTTGTCTTCTGTGAAAACGATTGCTCTGAGCTATTGAAATTTGAAAGATGGGTTTGTTTGTTTTCGGGTAAATAGGTGAGATAATTTGATTGAGTGAACAAAACGTCTACCTTCTTTTTCGTTGTCCAACAAATCAAAGCCATATCTGCAATCGGGCTCCAAAAATTTCTTCGAGTGTAGTTTATATTTGATGGCATCGATGAATCCTTGTTCAGTCATTTGCAACAATCCTGCTCTGTTGTATTGCGCATATTTTCGCAGAATTTCATCTTCCAGTTTTAAGTCTGTTAAATGAATGCTGCTTAAGAAATATTTTCAACAAGCTGAAAAGTGTCGAATGATATATTTAGGTTTGTTATAAATTATTTTCAATGTGGAGTTTCCAGCTAATCAGAATCAAGCACATCTAACACGCTGTACTAAAGTAACTTATAATCCTTGCGATAAGCAAGGGTATTGCAATCGGGAACTAGATTTTTTCCCGTAAATAACTTTGTTCCTAGAATGGTCAAAATTAAAAATGGGTTGCTTAGTTCCCAGATCGTAGAATTGTTTTTTTTTGTTTTACTCCAGTCAATTTGTAGTTTCTTTTAGTGCTTTCTCTTTTTTTGCTATTTGAAGTTTTACTAGCCTTGACTTCGTATATTTTCTTTTTTTTTTAAATTTTGTTTGCCTAAAAACTTTATTCTGTCCAATAACTTTGGCTAATATTATATCGGTTTAGTGATCTATTTTTGAAAAATTGAGGGAAAAAAATTATGCTTCCCGCAGGATCGCACAAAATGCTCAAAATCTTAATCGAGTTTTCAGTGTTTCTTGACAATTTTTTTGGCTCTGTTTTTTTCTTTTCCTTTTTTGTTCTTGATAGTTTCGGCCTAATGGCCTCATATTGCGTCTTTTGACGGGCGAAAAAGTTTGAATGTGCGTTTGTTTCTCTTTCGAGGGTAAGGGGGACTTAATAACTGTTTTTAGCTGCCTCAAAATTCAGACGATACTTACCCAATTAGACCTGTAGCTATGGCAAGCCAAAGTTGCTAAGTTCTTGAGCCTCGGGCAGCTCACATGACGCGCTCCTTCGGGCAGTCAACAACAACGAATCGTGATTCAAAAGACGTTTTTGGCTCCCTCATCTTATTTCGAGCGATGAGTAATGCGAATGAGTAGTTGTTTTAAGAGAGCAAAAAGCTTTTTAATCCTGAAAAACTTAAATTTAGTCCAGGAAAACTAGTTTTCGAAGCTTCACTAAGCGTTTCTTTGTCAATAAAAAGCTATTAAAATGTCTTCTATTTTTTGTTTTGCTAATAAATTTTGAGACTGCATTTGATTATGCTAAATTTACGAATACTCAAAGCTTTCGTTATAGACACAAAAATGACACTAATTCGAAAACAAGAGGAAAAATTCCTTTTGTCTAGTTTTTGTTACGGCCATTGAAATAAAAAACTAAATTACAAAAGGGGCCCTTCCGTTTAGTTACGGTAAGTGCACAAGCTGGATAGGGCCATACCAGCGATATAAAAATGCATATATATCAGCAATGAAGTCATAAATCAGCATTAAATGCATCGTCATAATGTTAATTTATCTTAGCCGTCCTTCCTCTACAATAGCGCTTATGGAGTTGTCGATAAATTGAACTTTGCGTAGCGATCTGCACCCCCTTATACAAAGTATAGAGCTCCTCAGGAGCGCGAAGCTTATTTTAGTTCTTATGTAGTTTATAGATTCTGGATAGCTTTCTTGTCTTTTTTCACTTAGTTTTTCGGCCAATCGCTGCATCGTCCGCGTGGCTGTTGGAGCAGCGCCACCGGTGCATCCAAAAATTAGCGGGCAGAAGCTACTGTGCTCTACGTTTAAAATTCTTTGCTGATATTTGGAGTTCTTCAGCGTTTCGTGGTATTTGTATGCATCCTTCTGCAGTTTTCGCGATGTTTTGGCATGGGGGTTGAAAATTTTCACATCAAAGAAAGCGCGGCTGAATCGTGAACCCCAGAGTCCGTTTGCCTTAATGTCAAGTCGTGCCTCATCTTCAGTTGTAGTTGAATTGTTGACAAAGCTTTCGCCTTGCAACGGCTGAAGTTTCGGCTCAATCTCGACGTCATGGCAAACCTCGTTCATGAGGTTGGCGAATGTGTCTCTGATTTCATTGTGTCTTATGTGTGTGTAACCACCCTTTGCACAGTGAAGCGCATGTGTCAAGTTAAAATCAGCACCACATGCACATGTGAGTGGGGTTTTGGTTGGTTCCCATCCGTATCTTAAGTAAATACCATCTCTGAACTCTGATTTATTCAGGTTGAAGTTGTATCTGCTCAGTGGTAGAGTATTGAGCCAGTTAGAGGCTCCCTTTTCAGAGGCCAGGTCGATTGCGTATTTATCTGTTTCATTTAAGGAGTTAATGAGGTTTGTCTTTTTTCGATTTGTTCTATCAGTTTTCAATTTTTTGATTTTCGTACATATTTTTTCTTGCTGTGTTACTGCTGTAATAGGATCTTGAGATTCCAGTACCAGTGATGTTTCCTTAGACCATTCTAGGTAGCTTTCATGATCGGATGGCAGCTTGATGTTAAGTCCGCCCATTTTAAGGGGTAAGGAAGATATCTCACGGAACTGGGGGTTTAAAGTGTCTTTACCGACTAGGTTAGGTAGTAATTGTTCTTTGATAATATTTTCACATATTTCTAAGTTTTCCATAGTGTTAGGCGTTGTCCTGGCAAGAAATGAAAGCTTTTCTTGAACTCCTTTAGTATAGCAGGCATAAACGTTTTGAGGGGAGGTTTTAGCAATTTTGGTTAGTTTTTTCAAAGTTTTGATTTGCTCATTCTGTTGAAATTCGAGGAACTTTTTACATTCAGATTCTGTTCCTATAACTGAACCAAGCACTCGGGCTCCTGCCTTTATAGTGATTCCTGTATTTGCGAAAATTTTCTGAGCTTCACCGAGTTTTTCATCTTTGACAATGAGTTGGCATTTGGATGCTTTCACGTGGTAGCCGAAAAATTTACCCAGTGATACAATTTTATCGAGGACGGTTCGTAGATTGCTTAATTTACCGACTGCGTTTCCGTCGTCTGCGTACCATTTCTGGGTTACATCGTCTACTGATAAGAGTTTTATGAGGGGTATTATGGCTAGACCGTACATGGCCATTGCTAGTAGATCCCCCTGGGTTGTCCCTTCTTGAGAGTAGATTGTTTTTTGTTAACGAATAGTTTAGATGGATTGGAGTAGGAGTTCTTAATCGCTGTTAAAAGGGAAGGGCAGGTATTTTCGATGTTTTTTAATGCCAGCTTTCGGTTCAGCGAGTTGAAAGCGTTTTCGGCATCTATCAGTAAAACAGCATCGGCGGAAGTTTTGCTGTATTGATCGCTTAGCGTGTGGATCGCATATTCAATGCCACATTTTTGTCCTAAGGCAGAGTTGGTAGTTTGAACCGAGCGACATGAGTTCGTTTTTTAGGCATTTAGTTATTGTTCGCCCTATTATCCTACGCATAACTTCTCCTATGCCTATGGGTCTTACCCCTGGATTCTTATCTAAGGGTATTAATCTGCATGCGTTATATGGTTCCATTAGTTCTGGATTTAGTTCTTCTGTGGCCAATTTTTTGGCAATTTTAGCAATTGTTTTTGAAATTTCAACTGATTGTTGCCCGAAGTGTGTTAGAATACGTCTCCATTCATTCGCATCGAGGCCAGATGGTCCATGCGATCCGTGCGTTCTCATGGCTGCCTTCTTGATATGTTGACCGTTTATCTGATCAAATATCGATGGATGGAAAGGAATTGTTTCGTTTGAGACTGGTGTAATATAGTTCTCATTAATTGGTTCAGATGGTGGGTGTTTCTCTATGAGAGTCTGTTCAACTGTCTTACCTTTGACAATCTCGTCGAGCGAAAGAACGCCTTTAGATGTGTCTGTTAGTTTTGCAATTGCGCTTGATATTCTCCAGTGTTCATTAGTTTGTTGAACTGTTGTGCTTCAGTTTCAATTTTTCTTCTACTTCCTTTCAACAAGCGCATTTGCAGCGCCTTTCCTTCGTTATATAGTCCATCCAGGTCTCCGTCTTGCCATTGCTTAAGTCGCCTTGCTATTGTTTTGGATAAAGATCCATCAATTTCGGACTTTGTTTTGCACAGTAATAAGTGTGGAAAAATCATTGCTGCGTGCATTGCGAAGGTATTTTCGTTGTTTTCTATTAGGCTGTTCAAAGTTTTATTGAGGGTTTCAATAAAGTTATAACCAACTTTATTTTTTGACAAGATCATAAAGACCGGTTTCCAGTGGACCACTTCGGTGTATATTTTCCTGGTGGTTTCTATTAGTTCTGGACAAGGGTTTGACGGCTGGGACGGCGAGATTTAGTAAGATAACCAGAAGAGGAAAGCCCAGCGCGCATATGATATGAAAACACACAAGCGGTAAATTTGAACAAAGAAATATATTTAATAGGTTTATCACAACAATTAGGCTAATGCCCATTACGGCCATTGAAATTGGGGAGGAACGGGTGTGTTTTAGTTTTTTTTCCTTGTGTTTCACGCAAAATCATGTACCACAAATAATGATCGTAATGGGCCGAGTGATATATCATATTAAAGCCCTTTCAGTCGTGATTTGAACGACAATAAAAAATTTTGAATTTTTTTTAGCAGTGTCGAGAAAAACCGGTTCAAAAATTTGGTTTTTGAGCTAATTTCGAGTTGATAAGGTGACAGTGTATGCTTACAATAGCTTACTTAAACTTTATTTGAGCTGTGAGATCTTAGTTTTTGACCAAGTTAAGGTAGTTTTTCTAGGCATTTTTCTGAATTTTTTTTGTCCAATTTGCCTATAACACTATGACTGTCTAATATGCCTAAATTATTTTTTACGTCAGATCTTTCAATCACACCAAGCAGAAAAACTACAGGAACCGGCTACTTGCACTGTAACCGGCTATCCTTGTTAAATATCGTTTTATTTAAGAGGAAAAGGGAGGGGATGAGAGAATGGTCCAAAAACTAGTTTCTACTAGTTTAATTTATGTAAGGTTAACACAATGTTTTTAACACAATGTTGTTTTATATTTTGAGTTAGCTTCCCAGATTTGGTTGCTGATTGCGTGTCGATGCTAATGATTTCTTGTATTTATGCAATTAGTCATGGGTCAATTTTAAGTGCAAGAGAAACTGGGCTCTGCCGAGATTATATGTTTTTTTTTCACTCGTGCTGGTGGTCAAATTAGACCAAGGGTTCGTTTTGGCATAAAAGCCTTATGCCTTATATACGCAGCATAAAATGTTACAACGATGTTTTTTCTCACCCAATGGTTTGAGAACTCTCTGCAGACTTTTCACGTCTGCAAAATGACCTCCATCTTCTGCCACTGCTTTGAAGATGTGTGCAAGGCCTTTGATGTCGTTGTCTGCTAGCTCGGGTTGCGTTCTGAAAAAGCATTATTTCAAAAAATGGAATTAGAACACCTAAATACTGTTTTTCTCGATACTGGGATAACTTTTTTAAAAATTTTCTAATGTCGTTCTAATTACGACTGAAGGGGCTTTTATATGATATATCACAGCCGATTCTGTTGATTATTTGTGGTACCTGATTTTGCGCTGAAAAAACTGAAACACCCGAATTTACATTTCTTCCCCGTTTTCAATGGTCGGAACAACAAGAAATTATTATATTGTTACCTGAAAATCAGGTGCTCTTTTCTGATACGGTCGCGTAATTCCTCAGTTGCCATTTCGTCACAAGTTAGTTGACATTTCAAAGCAAATAATTGACGTCAAGTGATTTGGCTATTCACTGTCTCTTACTCTTTTTTTTTCAAATAGTTATTTGGCTAGCTGCTTGTAAAAATTACATCTTAAGTAATCGCGTTTGAGAACAATTTTAATTACGTTTGAGAACAATGATTTTTCTCCAAAACACACACCTGGCATGTCTTACGATAATCTCACATAGTCACAGCTTAAATAAAAATATAAAATTTGAATGTGTTTGGTGTTTTGTATGAAAATCAATATTTAAGATTTGACGCAATGATGAATAAACAGTCTCAGAATAGCGAAGCTCGTTCATCCAACTCGGATACGAAGCCTGAAAAGTCTACAAATCAGTCGCAAGGAAGTTTCAAGCTCTCGATTCCGAAAGAAAAAATGTGCAAATTTAAAAATAGAATTTGCCGCAGACCATGTGTGAAATCTTTTGATTACTGCGAATTGCATGTGCAAATTATCCCACCTGAAATGAGTAATGAAAGCAAAAGTGGCTTTGCGAGGTGTTCGTTTGTAGCTCCGAGAACGGCCACACAGTGCTGGAATCCATCTATTATGACACCAGGAAATGGCGACAAGGGCAACTGGCCTCGCCAATTTTGCAGGCAGCACAGAATTAAGGTTCATTTTACCAAAGATTCAATTGTAAAATAGTTTTCTTTCGAAATGTTTTACAAGCTGGTACAATAAAATAGTTTTTTTCGTGTCGAGGGAAAGGGATTCTCGCGTTGTTAAGCCTTAGATTTGCTTAATTCGAGACAGTTTCCGAATCAGTTGTAATACATTTCAAAGTGTGAGGGTTTTGTTTCTTCTAACCATAATTGATGTTTAATACAGATGGAAACTATTGCTAACATCATCTGGTAAGGTATTAAAAAAAACTGGTCAGTTTTTTTAGTTCATCCTCGCGCAGAAACGAGGCCCTCGTGTGCAACATCTGAAATCAAAAGCAATTGTGGACAAATACGTCCGGAACATCAAGCGACTGGCGGGTAAGACTCAAAACAGCGTCGTAATTGACAGCCCCGACAGCAAAGACGACGAGAAGCCGTTCGGAGGCATGACGTCATCGCTTTTTGGAGGCGAGTCGTTGGATGACTCACTGGTAGATATGGAGGATTCAGACGAGGAGTGTCTCGATAGTCTGCCTCTGTCTAAGTTCCAGCCGGATATAGTGGAGAATGATATTGATACGCGTGACATGGGAACACTGGACCCTTTGAGGTTAGTGTTACTTGGTACGGGCCCGACTCATCACAGACGCTCGAAAAACGAATTTTCTTTACTGGCTTGCAACTAAGGTCTATAGAATTTGATGTATTGCACAGTTTATTGAGCGGGTGCGTTTGAAGTCCGGCTTTAAGTTCATTCAATGATACCATTTAGAAGAGGGGTTAAATTCTTGAAGAGCTGACGTTCTTAAACCACGGAACTGTTATTTATATCCTCCAAACTGGCAACAAAAACTTGTTGCCACATTAGGCAGTGATTTTTGGTATTTTGGGGTCTATAGCTATAATGGGAACCAACCAGAGTATAAAGTCTTTTTATACTCTATAAAGTAAATTTTTTTCTAACATTATCAACTAGAGAATAGTTTTTTCTAACATTATTAAATTTGCCTAGACATGCATGTATATACACATCGGAAGAAATCGGTCGAATTTTGTGTCTGAAAATGAAGAGACTGCAACAATTGTATAAGCAGCAGTTCAAGTTCCTAGAATACGAACTCAACTTGACAAACATAGAATACGCCAAACAAACTGCGAAACTGTCGAAAGCCCCGGAAACAGCTCAACCGAAACCGCTAAATGTTCTGAGCAAAGTGACAAACGAAAATGAAACCCTTGAATCTGTGGAGTACAGAAAGTCAATGCGCTTTTTGAAAACCGCAAGAAAGTTCAAAGGACAAGAGGCGCTGTTGAAAATGAAACAAGACGAAAAGAAGCGTATATTTTCGACCAACGAGGATTTCACATCGAGTTCTAGTTATCTTCCATCACAGGTAAGGTTGCGTAGAATTTTTTGGCAAGTAGAGGTATTTAATAGAGTTATTTTCCAAGCAAATCTTTTACCGTTTCCAAGCTTTTAGTTTTTATCCATCAAAGTTTCTGTTCACATCGTCCAGTTGTTTGTAACTTTTTCACAGGTATTCATGACGAAATTTGAAAAGTAAGACCGAAAATGATAAACAATATTACCAACTAGTGGTAAACTCAAGTGATTGTTAGAAAGTTTTTATTGACGAAAAGCCAATCTTATTATGAATAGTAAAAGAAATTCAGATTTTTTTCAGGCACAAGCAACGAAATGTGCGTTTATCGTCACGTCAAGAAGTAGTCTTAGATGTGGTAAACGAACAATACCCAAAAGCAAGTACTGTCTAGAACACATTGTGAGTGACCGAAACCAAGTTTTGTTCAGCCAGTGTGCAATAATTGGAGACGACTCAAAGACGTGCCCGACTGTATTGAAACCTTATTTGTTTGAAAGCTCTTGTGATTTGCACAGAAAACTGAAACCTATAGTTTTTGAACCAACAGAGACAAACTTTTGAATTTGAATTAATTTATGTTGTGAATTATTTTAGAGGTTAAAAATTCAATGATATTTGCAAAAAGCGTTTTTACAGCCTATTTTACCAAATGCAAAATTGAGAAATTTGCTACAGACATGACATAGTTTTTTTTTAGTTAGCAGAAGGCGTGAAAAACAGTATATACCTGAAAGGCAATGTTGCGAACAAATATTCGGCCGAGTAATATATCATATTCAAACCCGTTTAGTCGCAAATCGATTAATATTATTTCAGTGTCGAGAAAAAAGTGGAAATACTACAGGACTACTGTTTTCCAACGTGAGTGGCAAATATTAGTGCTACCTTTAGAAGGTGGCTGAATTGGCTAATTAATAGCAAAATAAAACTACTGATAGATTTTTATTGATCAAATGAACCGAAGAAAGCTATTTGTTTCATACAGCATTAAAATAATAAAAATTCGTTTCAAGATTTTCCGACAATATTTTGCGTTTTGAAATTGGACGTTATATTTTCCACTTCATTACATGCAAAATTAGTATGGTTGACTATAGCTTTTTACATACCAAATTATTACTTCCAAATTTTGTCTTTTTCTGCGGTTTGAAGCTCTAAGCTTTCTTGCTTGTTTTTGGTTTCTAAAAGCGTCAATGGCTCAATTGTGTAGGTCATTCAACTGGAAAACTTGATTGGCAGATAACTGAGGCCATTTATTTAGCAAATTTCGCTAGATTTTTCCTTTTAACCTTTTGAAAATACTCCTTTGCGATTTTTACACAAGCATAGCTTGTGTTATAGTATGAATTTTTTTTCCAACTTAAGTCGCAAATAATGTTGCGATGCAATTTTTGCGAAAAAATTTATTCTTTTTGAAAGTGTTCATTTTGATCCAGCTATTGAGTACAGTTAATGCTAAGGATAATAACATTGACTGTTATATTACAAATAGCACTGTAGCTTCAGGGCATCATGGATCTATAGCGTAGATGTAGGGAAGGAGACAGCTGCAAAATAAGGGGGGTCGAGCCTGGGCAGAGTCGGATGTTTTTATTGAACTTTTTCGTATATTAGTTAAAATGCGTCTTCTCTATAAATTGAGGCATATGTTAGTTGGTAAATTTCTTTTTCTTTAAATTGATTGGTGCTGCTTATTCGTCATAATTGGCTTGCGTCACTTAGCAATTATGTAGACTCATGATTGGCGTGCGTCACTTATAAAATTTTGTAGGCTCAAAATTTTACTCATTCAGAAGCGTTATCGGTCATTTTTTTTGATTGTGTATGCGAAGTGCAACTTCGCCTCTGTGTTCAAATTTGAGAAGTGACGAATACTTTTTTGGTATAGACATGACAAAAAGTATTTTTTAAGTTAACGTTTGCAAAGTACAACTTCGCCATTTTTTTGTTTTCTAGATTATGAAAGTTAGAATATTTTTGTTGGAGAAATGAGGCCAGAATAATTTCGGATACATAAACACCAACCGACTAAGCGTTCTTACGCTTTCGAAGCAAGTGTATTCGTGTGAACCTTCTTTTTTTCCAACCTAGGTTGCAAGTTTTGTTGCCACTTTTGGGCCAGCTTTTTCATAGCATGTGCTTTGACATTCGAATAGTAATAAATTAACACAGTTTATGCATTTCTAATTCATCAAATGAACCGAAAAAAGTGACTTGTTTCAAACAACATAACAATAATGAAATTTCGATTTCAGAAAAATTCTATCTGCATATATCTTGCAATTTTTGAAATGCATAATTTATACATACTGTGGCTTAGTGCTTTGCAATTTGTTACATGCAAAGATAGTGTGGATGCCTTCAGTTTGTTTTAATCCAAACTATTACTTGCAAAATTAAGTCTATTTGTATTTGGTGTGATTTTAGCTGAATCGCATTGCCAATTCATTAGCACATGTAGCTGCTTTATTCATGATTAGTGTTTGTCGGTTGTTAAGCTTGCATTGCTGAGTGGATATTGCGTGAGACTCAAAATCTCTTGATTGCAGTAGGTCGCAGATTGGAATCCTACAAGTAGCCGAAATTTGGTAATTCGAAGCTTATTTCAACTTATTCTTATTTCATTTGGAGCTGGATTTTGGTCGTGTTCTCGCTAGTGTTTTCGAAGCTCAGCTTCGCTTCTGTGTAAATATGTTTTTGCTACATTTTCTGTCCAAAAGATCAATTTCGTAAAGCTCATCGATTTAGTGTTGTTTTGTTCCTTAAGCTGAGTTTCGCTTCACCTTGTAACTTTGATCAGAGTTGATGATAAGAATACTTAAAATTTCATCTTTTTAACAAAATTAAGTTGTCTGCTGAGCGAAGTTGACAGCTTTTAAATTTACTTTAGCTTTTTACTGTTCATAATGACATAAATTGCTATTTACACTTAAGAGATCAAATGTTTTGTTATCGGGAATTAGACTTTTTTCGGCAAACATTTTTTCTTACAACAATTTGAACTTCCAGGTTCCTTTCCCGTTGAACTAAAGATAACGTTTTTGCAACCTGGGGGATCATTTTTTTCCGGCTCAACTGGTGCATGCTTAAAGATTGTCAGCTTTATTTCTTCTTTATAAGTTTGACTCCGTTGCGAGATTAAAATTCAATTATCATGCTTGGCATGCTCTTTAGAATCCCTGTTGATACAATCAGGAATTATGCAAGTTTAAGGGTTTGGGTTTTTCAATTTTATTCAAATTTTAGTTTTTATCGAAAATTTTTTTGTCGATTTTCAAAAAAAAGGTATCTTTAAAAAGACTTCTTACATTCCTCTGTCTGTACTATCGCCTAGTCTCTTTTTTTTTACCCCACTGCATTCTTCTAGGGAAAATATTTGACCCATATTTTTGTTTTCTCAGAAATTACCTTCCCAAATCTGAGATTTTGCGATCAATGTATAAAACGGACTGTGGGAAGCTCCCTTGTTTAACTGGCTATGCCCATTTTTTACCCAAAAAGGTATCACCCTCGGAAAAGTCAAACTCTGATTTTTTGAACTTGAATTTTTTTATACTATTCTCGAGAAATACTCTCACAAATCTGACAAATTGAACTCTCTGGAAATAACGGGATGTTGGTATCTCCCTTGCTTAATGGACTCTGTAATTTTTTGCCACAATAAGTTATCGAACTCGAAAAATCGATATTTGTTTTTACCGTTTTTTGAAAATATTTGATTTTTTTTTCAAAAAGTACTCGCTCAAATCTAAATTCTTGCGTTCAGTCGAAAAAAAGTTAGTATGAATTTTTTCTGCATTAGTGGCTAGGCTCAAAGGTTCTACACAAAAAGCTATGATTCTCTGAAAAGTCGAGTTTATGGTTTTTTGACCATTTTCTGGAAACTTTTTGACCCTTCTAGGAAAATACACTACAATTCTTAGATGAAGTGTTCAATCGAGAGACCTGATTTTGGGAACTTTCTTTGATTAAGTAGCCACGAACTTATATTTGAAGAAAAACTGGGATTGTGGAAAGCCTTTTTGAGCTTTATTTTTTTTAGAGTTTTTTGATTTTTCCTATTAACTACCGTATCAATCTTTCATCTCAGATTTGAAATGGTAATTAATAAGAAAAATCAGAAAGTTTTAAAAAACGATCTTAAGCTCAAAAATACTCTCCAAAATCCAAGTTTTTCTTCAAAAACAATTTCGTGGCCACTTAATCAGAGAAAGATGCCAAAATCAGGTGTCTCGATTAAAGACTTCATCTAAGAATTGTAGTGTAGTTAAATAAAAAGAACAGGTTACAAAATTTTTTTCCTGCAGTTGCGGCGACTTCTTTAATAATTAAACGAACAAAGTTATGTTTTTGTGAAGATAACCTTTTCTCCAAATTTTCACTCTTCTCACTCATTTGAGTAAAGAAACAACTAAATACTTAGACAAAGTCCAATATATGAATTTTTTGATATTTCGTCCTGCATAATTATAATAAATTTTAAAAACAACACAAAGGTATCTCCAGTTTTAGTTTTCTTTACCAAGACACTTAAAAATTAAATTTTGCGTAGTTTTTTTCAACAATTTTTTTTATTTTTTTGTCTTGTTATGTTTTCTTTTCTATGTTCGTGTTGTATCGCAAGTGCTACAAAGCTCCACCTCGCCTTTTAATTGCTTTGTTCTTCCATTACGAGGCCAAACTGTGCACTGGATAGGCGCACAATTTTGTGTCTGTATGTTCCTGGATTGCAGAGACAAGTCTCAAAACATGTTTAAATTTTGTCGGAAAGATCAAAGAAAAGGGAAGAACAAAAGGAGCGTCCTTGCTGCAGAATCCGCTTGCAATTTGCAAAATGCACAGTTTGGCTTCGTATTGTCAACGTACAAAAAATATTTGATTTTTGTTATTTTGACCAAATAGAAACTCTTTTTTCATTTCCTGAGTAAACTGCGTACGAGACGAAAAATTAAGGCCAAATTTTTTCTGACAAAACTATTTTTTCTAATAAACACAGGCCACTTAAAAATAAAAATATGAAATCTACGTTTTTGTGACACATTTTGCTGCTAGATAGGTTATAGAAATTTATCTTTGAGAAAAAATTATTTGGTTATTGTGTCCATGTTTTGTCAAAATTTACAAGTCTGCTGAGCAAAAATGTCCGCTTAAAATCTAGCTTAAATTACAGATGTTTACAATAGAATTCAAAAAAAATCAATTTAAAAAGCGTCTTCTACCCAATCTATTGATTCTCTCAGGCAAATTTGGCTGAACAGAAAGTTTTTGATACATTTCTATGAAAGAAAATATTATTACCATTGCGATAATTAAGGGTTTTTCAATCGGGTACTAGACTTTTTTCCCGTAAACAACTTTGTCCACAGGATGACTAAAATTTGGTCATCTCCTAATGTATCTCTATTTCTACTCAAGATGCAATTCTAACTGCTGTAATTAAAAAGCGATCTTCAACGACTAAGGTGAAAATTGATTTACAGCTGAAAAAGAATTACAGATTTAAGTTGATTTTTTTTGTCGGCTTCATAAATTTTGACCCAGTTTTTTGATGTTTTTTTTCATGATGGTAATCATAGTTCAGGGTTTCCTGGTTTTGATAGGCTCCAAAAAATTTTCTCAGAAATGAATTTTTTTGGAGTTTTTTTGCTGGAAAGTTTTTTTTGCAAACAAACTATCATTTTTTCGGATGGATGTCTACTCATTTTTTTGTTTAAAAAAAGTGTGAAGCTAACTTTAAAGTTAATTAGTTAAGTGTGTTTTAGATTTAAGCAATCTTGTTTGAAATTGTTTCAAGTTGTTGGCTTAACGTATTGTTTCAGTTTGTCAGAAAAATATTTCAAAAAAATTGATTAATTTCCAGAATTTTTTTGCAATTTTTAATCAACTGTTTTTTTTCTTAAAAAAATTGTGGCAGCATGTTTTGCACAAGATTTTGGCATGTGTTTCTTTCTGCCCTAAATTTTGTAAATTTTTTTCCACATTTTTTAATTTTCTTTGGCGTTTCTTTTTTGTTGTGATGTAGCTCTCTTACCGTTGCATATAAACTTCATACCTGATAGTTCTTGACATTTTTGCGTTATTTTCAAAAACTTTCAGAGTTTTTTAGATTTTCTGAAAATTTTTCGTGGCAATTGTTTGTAAATTTGGGATTCATGTTTTTGAAGTTTGTTTTTTTTCTTTTGATTTTATACTAAAGCGGATAGGGCTTTTGTCCCCGATTGGTTTTATTGGATATGCAGACTTAAAGATTGCAAGATTTAAGGAACGGTTATTAAGTACATTTAGAAATTGTCGTACTTAATTTTTTGACCGTAATATTTTGTTTTCGTTTTCATCTATAGGTTATCAGAAAAAAATGGATGAAGTTAAACCCAAATCCTTCTTTTTGTTTTGAAAATAATTGACCTCAATAGCAATTGCATAACATTTTTCTTCTGATAATTGAGTCTAACGGTTTTTCAACAAAATTCATTCATGGTTTTCAATTTTCGTTTAGGGCTGATTATCGTTTGAGTTTTGGAGCTCTATTGTGCAAAGCTCAGATTCGCCTCTGTATTAAATGTTTTTTTTTCAAAAAAAAATCCAAAAATAAGACAAGACTGCTCGTATCAGGGCAAAGCCCTGAATGTTCTGACTGCCTTTTAACGTTTAAGGAGCAGTATTAACCTATAAAAATAAAATGTAATAAAATAAAATGAAATTTTTTTTCTTCTAAAATTTGGATTTTTTTTTTTCAAAAATCATCCCACACACGCCATATAAAGTACAAAAGGATAGATTTCGCTCCTTGTAACAAATCAATTATGGCAACTAAGCTTCTTCCAACCAATTTGGAACGAATTCTAAGACGGATTAAATCTCCGCTTACGCGTTAATAGCGCGAAATATATCGCGCGTTAATTGTCCCAAATTGGCCAAATTGGCAATCTTTAAACCCCCATAACTTTACGAAAAATGGTCACAGGTGAAATATCTTTTCAAATTTATGCTCAGGGCAACAATACCTTTTGAATGATACAAAAAAAATTCCGTCAAAATGGCTAGTTAAAAAGTCGAAATTTGTCTGAAGAAAAAAAAACCCACCCCGAGCACAAATATTCCGTTACTTTCGTATTGAAAGTCGGAACAACAAGGAAAAAACAAAAAGTACTTACATTTAAGCTTTAATCGACCGTTTCCGCTATTCTAATTCTCAATTTAAGTTCTAACTTAATCTAGCTCGCCTGTACACAATCGTATGAAAACAGCCATATATTGATTCAAGCGGGACAATTGACAAAATTGATTTGATACAAATTAACAAGACTGCTCGTATCAAGGCGAAGCCCTGAATGTTCCGACTGCCTTTTCAGGTTTATGGAGCAGTAATAACATTAAAAAATTAAATATAATAAAAAAATGAAAAACATTTTTTTTCTAAAATTTAAATTATTTTTTATGAAAATAATCCCCCCACGCGCCATATAAAGTAAAAAAGGATAGATTTCGTTGCTTCTAACAAATCAAATATGGCGAATAAGCTTCTTTCAAACAATTTGGAATGATTTCTAAGTCGGATTAAATGTCCGCTTACGCTTTAATAGCGCGAAATATATCGCGCGTTAATTGTCCCAAATTGGCCAAATGGCAATCTTTAAACCCCCATAACTTTACCAAAAATGGTCACAGGTAAAATATCTTTTCAAATTTGAGCTCAGGACAACAATACCTTTTGAATGAAATAAAAAAACTTCCGTCAAAAATGGCTAATAAAAAAGTCGAAATTTGTCTGAAGAAAAAAAACCCACCCCGAGCACAAATATTCCGTTACTTTCGTATCGAAAGTCGGAACAATAAGCATGCTTTCAATGGTCCAGCTGAATATTTTTCTCTGCAAAACCTCTTAAGATGGATCTCTGAACCAAGAAGAGGGAAAAAGTAGATAGAGAGAGTGAGTAAAAAAACATATATACATAAAGACAGACAGACAGACAGAGACACAGATGAGAAGAAGAGTAAAAAAAGATAAATGGAACACTGAACAGTACATTGTACGTTTTAAACGTATTAAAAATTTCCTTTAAAGCGTTTTATTGCTTTCTTTTTTGTTAATTTTGCTTAGATTTCAAGTATTAGGTTCAAGCTTCAGGTCTAAACTACGTTTCAAATCAATTTGACTAACTAAAAACTTTCAACTTTCGATGTTAATTTTCAACAGCATGAGAAACCCACAACAGCCTCAAAAACAGTCATTTAATCTGGTGAATTGAATAATTTACTCATATTTATATTTCCATTTGATCTGTTTTTAAGAGCCTGAAAAATTGAGTTGCAAATTTGAACAAAGTTTTTGAGTGATTCTGAGTTTATCTGAAAAAATCTATTGTTAATCAAGTTTTTTGTTACAGCTTTCAAAGAAACCGACGGATTGCTTTTGTCTGGGCTGAGTTTTTTACTTAAACAATTTTCGACTGCTTAATTAAGTGCTTTTGTAAAATTTTATTGCGATCTGAAGGTTATTGTCTCAAGCTCTAAAGTAATTTTCTAAAACAAATGACATTTTTTTGATTTTTTTGCAAACTTATGAGGTTTAAAAATTGACAGTTTGGGATAAATAATGCGCAACATATTCATTTCTGATGAAGTGTAACTGGCAAATTTAATCATTCCAAATTTGACTGTGACAAAAATTTTCTTTGAGCCAAACGCTGCCAGACGCTAATATTATTGTTTTTTTGTGTGTGTTCCATAATGCGTATGAGCGTGGTAAAATTCAGAAAGCTTTAATAGAAGGTATTTTCTCTGATCTGAGCAGTTTTGTTGTTCCGACTTTCGATACGAAAGTAACGGAATATTTGTGCTCGGGGTGGGTTTTTTTTTCTTCGGACAAATTTCGACTTTTTAACTAGCCATTTTTGACGGAATTTTTTTTATATCATTCGAAAGCTATTGTTGTCCTGAGCTCAAATTTGAAAAGATATTTTACCTGTGATCTTTTTTGGTAAAGTTATGGGGGTTTAAAGATTGCCATTTTGGCCAATTTGGGACAATTAACCCGCGATATATTTCGCGCTATTAACGTGTAAGCGGAGATTTAATCAGTCTTAAAATCGTTCCAAATTGGTTGAAAGAAGCTTATTTGCCATAATTGATTTGTTAAAAGGAGCTAAATATATCTTAGAAGAAAAATTTTTTCATTTTTTTTTATTACATTTAATTTTTCGATGTTTTTACTGCTCCATAAAACCTTAAAAGGCAGTCGGAACATTCAAGGCTTCGCCCTGATACGAGCGGTCTTGTTTTATTTTGTTACTTAGAATTGGCTGTCATTTAGGGCTAATACCTTTTTTCGGATACTTGACCTGCCGTTGTATTTTTAGATTTGTAAAAAGGTTGATCAGAGGTTTCTATAAAACTTGGATTATTGTTACATTTTGGTTCCGGTTTTTTTTTGTGTTTTAGACTCTGACAAAAGAAAGAAAAACTTCAATGAGTTAAGATCAGCGTGCGTTCTTTTGTTCGAACTTTTGTTTTGTTCGCAATAAATAAACTTTTACTATACTGGAACGCGTTTTTGGGATTTCCGAACTTTTAAAATTATGTTTTCATCAAATTTGGACACTTATGTTGGGATTCTCTAATAATTTTTTGCAATCTTCTTCATTTTTATCATTCTTATCGCCTTTTTTGTAGTACACTGTACAGTCCAATGTTACATTTCTCTTTTTTCTCTCTCTCTCTTCCTCTCATCTCTCTTCTTCCTTGGTTTAGAGATCCATTTTCACTGAAAAAGATATAAGTTTTTGAATGTCTGCTTGACGATTGGAAGCATGGCTGTTCATTGGCACTAAGTAGTTGTTGCTAAGTGTCTTGCTGAGCGTTCGACTCAAAACATGGCTGTACTGTTATGGTTTTGCGCGAGCTAGCCTGATAAACTTACTTTGAAAAAAAATAATAGTGAAAACGCTTGTTTATGCGGAAGCATTATTTAAGCTAAATTTGAACAGCTGACAACTTTGCTCAGCAAACTCTTTAATTTTGAAAAATCATGAATCAGTGATCTTTTTTTTCTCAAAGACAATCTTCTATGTCTCAACCAACCTTAAAATTGGTCAAAAAAATTGAACTTTATTCTTTTGTTTTCTTTTGTCTGATTTTTGAAATTTTTCTGTATTTGTCATTTGCTGGGTCAACTTTGCTGGGCTATGTAGGAGGCTTCTTGTGATATAAGTTTCTCATCAATTAAAAAAGTAGTTTCAGTGTAATTCTTGATTAATTGAAAAAAGCCAAAATTACCCATTTTTGGGTTAAAATTTTGGTTGAGAATTTCGGAGAAAAAATTGCACCATAATAATTTTGATAAAATTCTAAGCAACTTTTGTTCTCTTCACTTTTTGTCTAATCTTAACCCAATTTGAGAAAAATGCGTTTGAAAATTCAAGTTTTGTTCGTTTTGTCCGGATAATTTAAATCAGCACTGTATAACTTATATTGGTAGGTATAACTGTCATGCAATTTTTTTTGTCAAAGCTTCCATTAAGTTCCCGAAAACTTATGTTTCCACGACAATGTTAAAGACTGATATTTGGCCAGAAAAATTGTATCGAGGCAACATACTGATACAAACACAACGTTCCGACTGATGGACGAGGTATCTGAAGTAGGTTTCGTTATAAATATTGATAAAGTGATCAAAAATGATAAATTGAAAATGTGATAAATGATATGTTATCATTCCGCAACGCAATATTTGGATCAACTAGTTTGCCTCAATTCAATCAGAAACTCATTGCGCGTTATTGTTCCGACTTTCGATACGAAAGTAACGGAATATTTGTGCTCGGGGTGGGTTTTTTTTCTTCAGACAAATTTCTACTTTTTAACTAGCCATTTTTGACGGAATTTTTCAATTTCATTCGAAAACAATTGATGTCCTGAGCTTAAATTTGAACAGATATTTCACCTGTGATCATTTTTCATAAAGTTATGGGGGTTTAAGGACTGCCATTTTTGCCAATTTGGGACAATTAAAGGGCGATAAATTTCGCGCTATTAACGCGTTAGCGAGATTTAATCCGTCTTAGAAATCGTTCCAAATTGGTTCAAGGATGCTTTTATGCCATAATTGATTTGTTAATAGGCGCAAAATCTATCACTTTGTAGTTAATATGACGTGTGGGGGGATGTTTTTACATTAAATCTCAAATTTTTTCAATTTTTTTTCTATTACATTGAAAATTTTCATGTTTTTAATGCTCCATAGACCTTAAAAGGCAGTCGGAACATTCAAGGCTTCGCCCTGATATGAGCAGTCTTGTTTTTCCGACTTTCGATACGAAAGTAACGGAATATTTGTGCTCGGGGTGGGTTTTTTTTCCTTCAGACAAATTTCGACTTTTTAACTAGCCATTTTTGACGGATTTTTTTTTATCATTCGAAAGGTATTGTTGTCCTGAGCTCAAATTTGGAAAGATATTTCACCTGTGATCTTTTTCTCGTAAAGTTATGGGGATTTAAAGATTGCCATTTTGGCCAATTTGGGACAATTAACGCGCGATATAATTCGCGTTATTAACGCGTAAGCGGAGAGGAGAGTTAATCCATCTTAGAAATCGTTCCAAATTGGTTAAAAGAAGCCTATTTGCCATAATCGGTTTGTTACAAGGAGCGAAATCTATCCTTTTGTACTTTATATGGCGTGTGGGGTGATGATTTTTATTTTAAAATTTCAACTTTTAGAAAACATTTTTTTTCCATTTTGTTTTATTTCATTGAATTTTTTAATGTTATTACTGCTCCATAAACCTTAAAAGGCAGTCGGAACATTCATGGCTTCGCCCCGATACGAACAGTCTTGTATTATTTTGCTGCCTACATTACGCTGTTAGACAATCTGGTAAGTATCGCTTTTTATTATAACCCCACCCCCATTGTTTTGCAAAAATTGTCATCTTTGAATTAATAATTTCTTTTTTGAACTCGAGTGTTCTGTACATTTTATACTGTATGTGGAAAATTCATCAAAAAGACAGCTGGTTGAAACTTTAGAAACTGCTCAGACAAAGAATCACCGGAACTCTTTTTTTCTGTATTCTTCTTCATCAGGTGGAAAATAAATGAAATTGTTCCAAGTTGTGCCTAACAAAATAAAACTTATCAAAAGAGCACCAATTTGACCAAGCACAGAAGGTATTTTAACCTACCATTGAAGGTGAGAACTTTCTATTAAATACCATTTTATCCAGAACTTATTGGTCAATCCACGAACTATTTCTCCAAATAAAAAAGAAAATGATGGATTCGAGAAAAAATTAAGTTTCGAACTTTATTTTTCATTTTTCTTGCATCTTTTTAACAGGTTTTTAAGGATTGAATTTGAAAATAAATTTCAGATGTGCATTTTTCTTGTTTTAATTGCTTTAGTTTAATTATAACAAACGATTTTTGATTCAATGATTTCTGAATGCCTCAATGCTTTATTACTAAAACAGTTTGTTAAAGAAGTCGCTTAAGTAGTTGCTAAAGTAATCAATCATTTAATTATCTCTTATTTGATGCATTAGGTTGTCTTAAGACTGTTTAGTCTCAATTAAAATTTCTTCAACGATATTCATTTTGAAATTATTTGAAGAGTGATCTAGTGTCCGATCTGCACAGAAATTAATTTAATTGTCCCTACCTCTTTTTTGTGTGTTTTTTTTGAATCTTTTTAAAGCAATTGGTTCTCATTTTATCAGTTTTATTTGAGCAAAACTTGGATAGATATCCATATCATGCAAATTTAAGAATCAGACCAATCAATAGAAATCCGTTTTTTAACCCTGCTTCGTTTTTTGATGGTGAGGTAGATCAAAACGCTCGAAAATCGTTTTCAGAACTTGCAGCCGTTCCAGAAAAGGTCAATTTTAATCTTAAGTTCGGCTCAGCTGCGGATAACACAGCTTTTTAAGTGCAGGATGCTTTAAAAACCAATAGTCAATATACTAATATCCTGCACCTGTTAGTATAATGATAAGCAATATACTTTTGAATTGTTTCATAAACAATCATTTTTTTTCAGTTATGAAACTGAAAAGAGGTTTAATCAAGCCACCATTCTACACTAATTCCTTTTTTGTTGCTTCAAAATCAGAGCAAAACAGCACGAAATTGTTTTTAACATTATATAAAGAAAAAATTATATTTACTGCAAAGCGTGAGTTTTCTCAATATAGATCTACGCATAGGTCAGTGTTCACCAAAACAACTACTCGTTATCAAAGGTTTGTGTACTTCTGTCATTGATTTATTTGCAGGTCGCTCAGTATCTGAATTATCAAACCTTTGCTAAAATAAGTACAATTATCGATCCAAAATGGCAATTGAAATTACCGAAACGAATCATCGATTTGAAAAAGTCGAGGGCGAGTATTTAGCAAACGGATTTCTCATGTTCAATTTCTACGGCCGCGATTACATGAAGAAAATCCCCGATTTCCCTTGGGACCCCAAAGATACCCTACTCGCGACTTACCCAAGAAGTGGGACTACTTTCACGCAGCGTATTGTTTCCGGCTTGAAGTTTGGCCCTGAAGCAATTTCGGATCAAAATTTTGACCTTTTCGAGCATTTTCCTCATTTGGATTTGAACTGTTTCCACGAAAATTTAAATTATTGTGGATACGACAAAGCTCTCGCAAAAGAACCTCCGAGGTTTGTGAAAACGCACGTTCCCCTGTCAGTAGCGCCGAAAAGTGTTGACGAGTTCGGAAAAGTGATCTATGTGTTACGTAATCCACGAGACGTGCTCGTGAGTCTGTTCCATTTCAATAAGAACGACACGACAATTAAGTTCAACTTCGACTTCGACACTTTCTTCGAGATGTTTCTGGAAGGATGCGTGATGAATGGCCATTGGTTCAGGTAAAAAAACATTTGGCTCTTTTCCAGTTTCCCCCCTTTTCAAAATACCGAGTTTTATGTTTGATTTACGTGTTATTACGGCTAAATGCGTGATGTTATGCGGTAAAGTATGAAGAACAAATATGTTCACAGTTGTCGATTTGTTCATCACGCCGAATTGGCTCTTTTTCCTTTTCTCCCCCACCTGCAATTTTTACATGTAAATTTGTTGACCACATTCTCCAATTGTTATGAAAATTTACATACAGACTAAAAAGGCCATGACAAACATATTTGGTCTTCATACTCAACCTCGGAAAACCACTCGCTACACTAATAAGTTGAAACTGGCGTGAGGTGGGGGGGGGGGGGATATGTTTAAAGGGCCATTAGTTTTTCTATCAACAAATGTGATTTGCCCACCTCAACAACAAAGAGGTTTTATAACTTTTTGATCTATGATTGGTGTTTTTCGATAGTTTTGCCCAAGATTGGCATCTTCACGATAAATGCATCTTCACAATAAGAAAATGTTGGGTGAGACTGATATCCTGATAAATTTTGCTCCATGGTGTGCAAGTAGCAAGTGTTGTATCTGATAACGAAGTTAAAGGCGGATGTTGTTCACTAGAAAAAAATTATAAAGTAACAAGGATAACCGGTTACTGTGCAAGTAGCACAGACTGTTCCGACCACAGTCTTACAAAAATCCAAAAAATGGCTCTTTTTCCTTCCCCCCCCCCCACCTCACTCAAACATGAATTTTATGGTCTAACGAGCGGTCTTACAAGGTTAATTATTGCGACCAAATATGTTTTTCATGGCCTAATTAGTCTACATGCCAATTTTCATGGCAATCGGACAAATTGAACGGTAACTTCAAATATAAAAGTTTGCAGGTGGGGGAAAGGAAAAAGAGCCCAAAAAATTTTTACAAATTGGTGTCGTTTTTTTTCTGCATGTGATAAAAAAATCTGAACAAAAAAAATAAATTTAGGCATATTTGACAGTCATAGTAAAAAGATGGCTCTTTTCCAGTCCCCCATTTCAAAATACCGAGTTTTATATTTGTTTTACGTGTTATTACGGCTAAATGCGTAATTTTATGCTGTAAAGTATGAAGAACAAATCTGTTCAGAATTGTCGATTGGTTCACCACGCCAAATTTCCTTGCATTATGAAAACGTTAAATAGACTTCTCATAATTGAATTGGAAAGGGGGGGGGGAACCGGAAAAGAGCCAAATAGATCAATTGGAAAACAGTTTTTGAAGAAAAATGACCAAAGAAACGAAAAATAATTTGAAAAAATTTTGAAATGTTAGAGCAGGGGAGGCTCCAGCAGCAACGGGGGTTGCTTAAAAACTTCAATTTTTTTTCCTTCAAACTTTCAAGTTTTTTATTCCCAAAGTTGCGCTAAAAAACTCTAGAAACTACCTTTGCCGGAATAAAATTAGGTTTTCACGGCTGAAATTAAGCTTAAATAAGCTTTTGTAAGCACATACGGTCACCTTATTAGCTCGAAATTAGACCAAAAATCAAGTTTTTCTCGACACTGGGAAAAATTCTTGAAAGTTTTTCTAATGTTGTTTGAATCACGACTAAAAGGGCTTCAATATGATATATAAATCAACCCAGTCCGACAATTATTTGTAACGCCTGATTTTGCGTGGAAAAAACTAAACTACATCCGAATACAAAGTTCCTCCCCGTTATCAATGGTCGGAACAAATAACTATTTAAAGCTCAGTTCCTGAAAAACATCAAGAAAACGGCTTGTTCAATATTTCCAACACTGAAAATTTCATTTTTAGATACAACTCCGAATGGTTAGACTTCTGCAACCGGAACGCAAATAGAAGCATCATCATCACGTATGAACAATTGCTGAGCAATTTCGAAAACAACGTGACCAAGTTAGCTCAGTTCCTGGAAATACCAGTCACCGATGAGCTCATATCAAAAGTCAAGGTCGAGACAAATGTAGAAAAAATGAGGAAAACTACCATTTGCGGAGGTCAAGATGATTTTGTGCGAAAGGGAATTTCGGGTGATTGGAAGAATCACTTCTCAGCCGAGCAGACTGAAAAGTTTGACTCCTGGGTGGAGAAAATGAAGGAAAAATACCCTAAACAGTTATTCGATCTAATTGGAGAATAGAGAAAAAATTCCGTTCAAGGTCTATTTTCTGCTGCAAGAACTTTGTAAAATTTCGTTTCTGATTTGTACTGGTATTAATTTGAGTAATTGATTATTTACAAGTATTGGCAATTTATAAATATTTACTCTGCTTTCAAATCATTTCTTTTTTACATTATAAGCTTGCAAAGAAACCTGTCAGTATCTTGAAAAACCTAGGTTTCAGGCTTTTTTAGGGAGGGGGGCGTATAGCGGCAGTCGTGAAAGCTTTTTCTTGACAGGAGCCTTAACAAGAAACCTCGGGATCTGGGCTCTTTTTCCTTCCCCCCCCCCCACCTGCAAATTTTTTAGAGTAATTTTTCTGTTCAGATTGTCGGATTGTTATCAAATTTGGCATACGGACTATTTAGGCCCTGACAAACATATTTAGTCTTCATACTCAGCCTTGTAAAACCACTCGTTACACCATGAAGTCTATACTTATGTGAGGTGAGGGGGGGGGGGATAAGGAAAAAGGGCCGGGATCTGTAAAAACCTGGTTGTCAAGATTGCTCGGTGATGTTGAAGATTTTGTTAGAGCCCGGTGATCCCAAGATTTCCTGTCTGGATCCCTAACGAGAGATGTGGCAAGTTTAACTGGATATAGTTCGAAATCAAAAACAGTATAACCTGTCATTTTTGTTTATTCATGGGGTCAGAAAAAAGACAAATTGGAGTTCATGTTTGAGTTGGTAAAAATAAAAAATACTCAGTAGGTCCATATGACTTCAAAATTTTGTTGAAAATTCAATGGAGTCCAACCGATTGCGAGCGTGAAGCGACAATTCGTAACAAGCGACAGTTGGTCGCAGGAGACAATTGCCAGTGTTTTAAGAAGCGATAATTCGTCGGCAAGCATATTGCAAGTAATAAAAAAATGATTCATGAATGCACAACAGCCGAGTAGCCATTGACTTTTAATTGAATCATGGTTCAGTAGACATGAAGAAACTCATCAGCGTTAACCAAACTCATACTCAATTTCATACATAAGTATTGGCAAGTTAGAAATATTTACTCTGCTTTCAAATCATTTCTTTTTTACATTATAAGCTTGCAAAGAAACCTGTCAGTATCTTGAAAAACCTAGGTTTCAGGCTTTTTTAGGGAGGGGGGCGTATAGCGGCAGTCGTGAAAGCTTTTTCTTGACAGGAGCCTTAACAAGAAACCTCGGGATCTGGGCTCTTTTTCCTTCCCCCCCCCCACCTGCAAATTTTTTAGAGTAATTTTTCTGTTCAGATTGTCGGATTGTTATCAAATTTGGCATACGGACTATTTAGGCCCTGACAAACATATTTAGTCTTCATACTCAACCTTGTAAAACCACTCGTTACACCATGAAGTCTATACTTATGTGAGGTGAGGGGGGGGATAAGGAAAAAGAGCCGGGATCTGTAAAAGCCTGGTTGTCAAGATTGCTCGGTGATGTTGAAGATTTTGTTAGAGCCCGGTGATCCCAAGATTTCCTGTCTGGATCCCTAACGAGAGATGTGGCAAGTTTAACTGGATATAGTTCGAAATCAAAAACAGTATAACCTGTCATTTTTGTTTATTCATGGGGTCAGAAAAAAGACAAATTGGAGTTCATGTTTGAGTTGGTAAAAATAAAAAATACTCAATAGGTCCAACTGACTTCAAAATTTTGTTTAAAATTCAATGGAGTCCAACCGATTGCGAGCGTGAAGCGACAATTCGTACCAAGCGACAGTTGGTCGCAGGAGACAATTGCCAGTGTTTTAAGAAGCGATAATTCGTCGGCAAGCATATTGCAAGTAATAAAAAAATGATTCATGAATGCACAACAGCCGAGTAGCCATTGACTTTTAATTGAATGTTTCCGAAACTACTGTGCAAATAACCTTGCTTAAACTTCCTTGTGACAAATTATAATTTTTCTTATTGCGACAAATCGCAGCTTGCAAAGATTTGCTGCCATGCATTTGAAATTACCTAAGCATATTTATACACAATTATCAGTTTGAAAATTATCAGTTTTTTCATGCTTTTTGTCTATTACAATCGTTTCGTGTCGCAGTACCAATCATGGTTCAGTAGACATGAAGAAACTCATCAGCGTTAACCAAACTCATCCTCAATTTCATACATAAGCAAAAGCGTTGCACAGAACACTTTAAAAAAGGTTAAAATTTTGTATGTGTTAGTAGTTGTAGCGAAAAAACTCGGAAATAAAAATTCGGAAATCAATGTCCTCACAATGTTTTGCTTAAAATGGAATTAATAAAAAAGCATCCTTTTATTACCAGGCCAAACGGTGTTCTCATATAATACGATATTTTATATATTTTAGCTGCCTGTCACTGGGTTACGCAAACACGAAAACATCATTGAAAATAGAAGTTTTGAGGATTCAATGACAAAATATTTTCTAGCCTTTTGGCGTAATCCGCTTACTTTTTACAAAATGCTCAGTTGTTCAAAATACACAAAATACAATTATTCAACTTTTTGAAACAAGGAAAATTGTCGTAGTCAACAAGATGTAATATGGCTAACAAAACTGCTCGTATCAAGGCAGAGCTCTGACTGTTCCGACTGCCTTTTTTTGGTCTCAGATAATTTGGTAATTTAAATATTGGCAAAATTATAAAATTTAGGCTAACAATATCACAAATTAAGTGTTACAGTTTGAGTCGTGTATGGTGTTAATAAAACCAATAATCTCTCTCAATTCAATTTGCAACGATTTTGTAGTTTGAGTTCAATAAAACAAGCAGTTTTACCAATACTCTTGGCATGTTATTATAGTTGTGTGCACACTCGGCTGGACACATGCAGATTAAGAGATCAATCCCTCAAGGGAACAGAGTTCTGTTAATGTGGTCTGAATAAAAAATACCACCCGAGCCCATATATGCCTATGCCTCTCTTTCTTCGAAAGTCGGAACAATACGATTAGCTTACGTTTGTTTGAACAATTTGTAGTAAATTACAAATTATTTTAGCGGAAAATGTATGCAGATACTTGCGATATTGTAAATACAAGCATATATATATAACTATATGCGGCTAAAAATCACATTTTAGCTCGTAACTGTTTTATCTACTAAAAACTTCAAATTTCGCAAACCAACACAAAAAGTGAATTTCACATAAACTTTATATTTGCATCTTGTATAGGAAAGAACTTATACTTATCTTGAGCCAAAACTCAATTTTGAAAAACAATTTTTACATTGTATTAACGCACAAACTAACTGAAAATTTTTTTATTTAAAACAACTGGTTTTGTTTAATTAAAACAACTGGTATTTTTTTTTCAGACCACATTAACAAAACTCTGTTCCCTCGAGGGATTCATCTCTTAATCTGCATGTGACCAGCCGAGTATGCACATAACTATAATAACCTGCCAAGAGTATTGGTAAAACTGCTTGTTTTATTGAACTCAAACTACAAAATCGTTGCAAATTGAATTGAGAGAGCTTATTGGTTTTATTAACACCATACACGACTCAAACTGCAACACTTAATTTTTGATATTGTTAGCCTAAATTTTGTAATTTTGCCAATATTTAAATTACCAAATTATCTGAGACCAAAAAAAGGCAGCTGTTGCAGAATCCACTTGCAATTCACAAAATTCACAGTTTGGCCTTGTTATGCAATAAGAGGCTTGCAGTGATATTGTTTTGTCAGTAAATGAACAAAAAGGTTTGGAGTTATGGCTCTTTTTACTTTTCCCCCACCAGCAAAATTTTACAAGTAAAATTTTGTTCACATTAACGGATTGTTACAAAAAATGGTATGTGGACTAATTGGGCTATGAGGGGAAAGGAAAAAGTAATTTTTGATTGACCAAATAAAGCCAAAAATGATCGTTTTTGGGGAAAATAGTTGGACCCGAGTATAGTTTCATTAAGCACGATTAGTCTAAAATCAAACCAATTTGCGAAAAACGCGGTGTAAATTTCAAGTTTCATTCATTTTGTCCGGATAATTTAAATCAGCACTGTATATGGCGTTCAAAAAATTTATTTCATGATTAATTTTTGGAAAAGTGTTTCAATTTAATTGAAATAATTCTGAGAAGTTCAGAAATTGCACGTGTTGCAAAATGCTAACTAAGTTCATTCATTCTGATATTGAGCGCACTGCAATAAAAAATCAGCAAAATTAAAAAAAAACTAAGTTTTGTTATATAAAGTTGAGACAAACTAAACATAAAAAAATAATCAAGTATGTTTTACACAGGGGACTTACTAAGAAGCCAGACTTTGACTCCAAACAACCCACCATCGTACAAGCCATGGAAGAAAAGCAATCAAGGAATGTTTTCCTGTCTTCCCAGAATTGGGAAACACTTCAATGTATTAAACACAACACCTGAACCAAAACCCGAGTACCAATCCGACGCTGAAACCAAGAATTGGCGGTGTGTGGAATTCCTGAAAGCGGAAAAAGACACCTTTCCAGTTTTCACGCATGAAGGAAATTTTTCGGGTGGCGAGCAGCCTGATTTCAACCCGAAGAAATACAACTACTCGCACTGGAAGGTTTAAAAACTTTTCCAGTTCCTGAAAGGGCTCTTCCTCCTTCTCCTGAAAGCTTTTTTGGCTCGTTTCCTTTCCCAGCATTTCTAATGAAAATCTGCAATGAAACATGACGCAATGACGCAATGAAATTCCGCAAAGTGAACAGTTTTTTTCTCTTCACTTTCTCCCATTGTTAAGCAAACTGATATGCAGACTAATTAGGCGATGACACGTTGGGTGGAGTTGAGAGTTGGAAAAAAACTTTCTGAAAGCAAACATTCAAACTGAATATTAAGTTTGTGGACGTTTTATCATAATTTTTTATACAGAGCTTGGGCAAAATTTATGAACAGATTTATAACTTTACAGTTTTAAAAAGTAAAAGTGAAGGTGGGAGGGCATTGGGCTCTTTTTCCTTATCCCCACCTCACACGAGCATCAATTTTATGGTGTAACGAGTGGTTTTACAAGGTTGATTATGAAGATCAAATATTTTTGCGATAGTCTAATTAGTCTGTTTGTCAATTTTAATGACAATCGGACAATGTGAACAAAAGTTTTCTTTGTAAAGTTTTGCAGGTGGGGGGGGGAGGAAAAAGAGCCGGGGGCTCTTTTCCAGTTCCCCCCCCCCCTTTCAAATTCAATTTTGAAAAGTCTATTTAACGTTGTCACAATGCAATGAAATTTGGCGTAGTGAACAAATCGACAATTCTGAACAGATTTGTTCTTCATACTTTACAGCGTAACATCACGCATTTAGCCGTAATAACACGTAAAACAAACATAAAACTCGGTATTTTGAAAGGGGGGGGACTGGAAAAGAGCCGAGCCGGGCATTGTTAGTATTTCTATGAGGCTCTTCTCCACCCCAACCCCCCATTTGAATTTCAATATTGAAAAACTATCTTTACGTTGTCATAATACAGAGCCATAATAACTCATTAGACTACTAATAAAATGGAAAATTTGCGGGGGAAAGTCGAAAGAGCCGTGATTATGGAAGCTTGATTTTGTATAATACTTTAAAACAGAATTGGACCACTGTAATTTTCAGTCAGGAATTGGAAAACTCCCAAGGTACCTTATGTCGTGTCATCCAATCAGGAAATTCCGTTGATGTACTACGAGTGTGAAAAGTACCAGCAAATCAGTCACTCTATCATACCGGAGTTCGAAATACCTGAAGTGAGTGCCTATATTCTAGACTCGAAATGTAAAGAGTCCAAAGAGTACCCGATGTATGCCTTACCACCTGGTCATTTCTGCCAGCTGCTGGAAACGGACTCGACTGACAAGCAATTCCGAGAGACTGGATTTTGGTTTCAAGGAACTCTTCCGGCTTACAGATTCTAACTTTTTTTGGATATTTAGCCCGAAGCACCTTCAATATAATACCTTTTGGCTCTTTTCCTTTCCCACTCATTTCTAAGGCTCTTTTCCAGTTTCCCTCCCCCCTTTCAAAATACCGAGTTTTATCCTTGTTTTACGTGTTATTACGGCTAAACGCGTGATCTTACGCTGTAAAGTATGAAGAACAAATCTGTTCAAAATAGTCGATTTGTTCACCACGCTAAATTTCATTTCATTATGACAACGCTAAATAGACTTTTCAAAATTGAATTTGAAAGGGGGGGGGGGAAACTGGAAAAGAGCCATTTCTAAATGTCTATTTTGCTCCTTTTCGTTATCTTGTTATTACGGCTGAATGCAGGGCTCTTTTTCCTTTTCCCCCCACCTGCAATTTTGGCTCTTTTCCAGTTCCCCCCCCCCCTTTGAATTTCAATTTTAAAAAGGTCTATTTAACGTTGTCATAATGCAATGAAATTTGGCGTGGTGAACAAATCGACAATTCTGAACAGATTTGTTCTTCATACTTTACAGCGTAACACCACCCTCGTAACCTCGTAAAACCACCTCGTAAAACCACCCGTTACACTAATATATTGAAGCTCGTGCGAGGTGGGGGGGAAAGGAAAAAGAGCCGAATGCAGGGGCGGATCTAGGATTTTCTCGAGGGGGGGGGGGATTTACAAAAAAATTTTGAAATTTTTGGCGACCTTTTTTTTAGGCCGACCAAATTGATTTTTCGGCTCTTTTTCCTTTTCCCCCCACCTCACTCAAACATGAATTTTATGGTCTAACGAGTGGTTTTACAAGGTTGATTATGAAAATCAAATATGTTTGTCATGGCCTAATTAGCCTACATGTCAATTTTCATGACAATCGGACAAAGTGGACACTAACTTCAATTATAAAAATTTGCAGGTGGGGGGAAGGAAAAAGAGCCGATTTTCCGAGCTCTCTTAAAGCACTAAAAAGACTCTGTTTGGCCAAAATTTTTGAAAAAAAAGGTCAAAAAAGCCGTTTTTGGCACTTTTTGGAAAATGTGGACAAAAAATTGTTTTTTTTTGGCGCGCGCTCCCCCTCAACTTTTCAAAATTAGTATAGATTGGCGCCAAAGGCGCCTTTAGAAATTTTTTAGGGTCGGTCGGCCAAAAATGGATTTCCCAAAAAGTACCGCCCCTGGCTAAATATGTGATTTTACGATCTAGAGCGGAAGCGGATATACGGGAAGGGACTGTTTTGAACACATTTTGCTTCGTTATTGTGTACAATATAAGGTCACGCATTCATATTCAGCCCTGATAAGACATAAGACAACTAAAAACTGAAAACTTGAAATCTGTGGGTAGGGTAGGGGAAAAAAGCCATTATGATTGCGGTAAAATTGTTTTTGTTCCGCCATTCGTACCGAAAGTAACGGAATATTTCTGCTCGGGGTGGGTTTTTTTCTTCAGACAATTTCGACTTTTTAACTAGCATATTGAGACGAAACTTTTAGTATCATCCAAAAAGTATTGTTGTCTTGGCTTAAATTTGAAAAGATATTTCATATGTGATAAAGATTGCCATTTTGGGACAATTAAGGCGCGATATATTTTGCGCCACTAAAGCGTAAGCGGAGATTTAATCCGTCTTAGAAATCGATCCAAATTAGTTGAGAAAGCTTATTTGCCATAATTGCTTTGCTAACAGCAGCAAAATATATGACTTTGTACTTTATATGGCGTTTGGGGGGATGGTTTTTGCAAAAAATGCCAAATTCCAACTTTTTTTCATCTTATTCTAGGGTCTTTCCCATTATAGCCCACAATAAATTATAGCCCCCCAACCTTTCCCTTTATAGCCCCACCCGAACGTTCTAATTATATACACACTATCCGTAATGATTTATACTGCTATATATACTGAAATGTACGGAACAAGAGTACGGAACTGAACGGAAATGTACGGAACTGAAAAGTATAATTGATTCTTAACTAGCGGAATTCATTTTTGCAAATACTGAAAAAACAAAAAACTGGCAGTGTTCGAAGAAATAATGAGAATTATTGGTCAATTCCACAAACATATTGATGATGCGAATGTGTAATAAAATGGTTGAAATAACATATACAATGTAACCATACTTAAATGTAAACATTGAAATTAAATATTTCATCTGCCTATACTATAATTAAAAAACCTTTGGGGGTCTATAATAGGAAAGGTTGGGGGGGCTATAATTAAATTTAAAATAGTCATGTTATTACAACTCCATAGACCTTAGAAGGAAATCAGAATATTCAGGGTTTCGCCCTGATACGAGCAGTTTTCATCAACATTGGAAGTCAAATGTGAGGGTGATGGAAACGAGCTTATCTTTTTAGAGACTGTTTTTTAATTTTCCTAATAAAATACAGCCGATCTTCAAGTTTTTATAAACTTTTTATTTTAAAACGTGCGCAATATTAACCAGATTGCTCGTATCAGGGCTAAGACCTGAATGTTCCGACTGCCTTTTAAAGTCTATGAAGTAGTAATAACATGAAAAAACTAAATGTAATAAAAAAAAAGATTTTTTTTTAATTTGAGATTTTTTGTAAAAGCGATCTCCCATACGCAATATTAAATTCATGTTTCGCTCCTCCTAACAATTAATTCAGGGCAAATAAGCTTCCGTCAGCCGATTTGACGGATTAAAACTCCGCTTACGCGTAAATGACGCGAAACATATCGCGCGTTAATTGTCCTGGATCTGCCAAAATGGCAATCTTTAAACTCCCGTAACTCTACGGAAAAAGATCAATATCTTTACGAGAAAAATCTTTTCAAATTTAAACTAAGGACAACAATACCTTTTGAATGATATAGAAAAAATTCCGACAAAATTGTTAGTGAAAAAGTCCAAATTTGTCTGAAGAAAAAAAACCCACCCCGAGCACAAATATTCCGTTACTTTCGTTACGAAAGTCGGAACAATAAATTTTTCTCTGACGTAAGGTTTATCAAAGAATGTAGAGTTTTCTTCAAAGACAATATTAAGCTAATGACATTACGAGGCCAAACTGTGCACTGGATAGGCGCACAATTTTGTGTCTGTATTTTCCTGAATTCCTTAGCCAAACCTTTAAACATGTTTCAAATAGTCTGTGGATTCCACTTACAAATTTTCCGTGGATTCCGCGTACAAATACCTGTAACGTAAGTTTTGTCGGCACATTTGTTGTGCCGCGAATTCCGCAACAAGCGAATATAGTTAGTTGTTCAGGATTCCGCAACTGTAAGTGGATTCCACAAAATGTAAGCGGAATCCGCATATGTAGGCAGATTCCGCAAACTGTAAGTGGATTCAGAATGATGTTTATTACTGAACTTGCATATGAACAAATAAAAGCTAGAACTGGAGTTATTATCTAACGCAATGCGGAATTTAAAGGCAAAACCATTTTCAGCGGAATCCACAAACAAATCTCAAAACATTTGTTAACTAAATCGGTGAATGTCACCTTTTAGTATTTTGGAAACACAACACCGAATGAGTTCAATTTTTGGAGTCATTGGGTTGAAATTGTATGGAAATACAACACACAGCATATCGCCGAGTTAGGTCAGTATTTCTGATTGCGTCAACCCCAAATACTGATTTTGGAAGCTTAACACCGAACAAAATTCAATATTTGTAGTCATTGGTTTGAGAGTGTTTGGAAACACAACGCAAAGCATATCGCCGAATTAGGTCAGTATTTGAGATTGCATCACTATTTGGGATCGAGGTTCAGACCGAATTAGGTCAGAGTTTGGGATCGGTAGGTCAGTATTTGGGATTGCATTAGTATATGGGATCGAGGTTCAGATCGAAGTAGGTCAGAATTCAGAATTTGGGATCGGAGTTCAAAAGATCAGTACTAGGGATCGAAGTTGAGATCGAAGTTGACAGGATTTGAGGTCGAAATTAGTTTGACAGGAATTGAGACCAAACGGTTGGTGTTTCAACTGGTAGTTGATCAATGTAGTAATTGAGATTGATTTTTCTGGTGACCAGTAATTAAAATATGTAATTTTAAACGCTATAATACACATACATATATGTAAACGGAATCCGCAAACAAAATGCGGATTCCACTTACAATTTGCGGATTCCACTTACAATTTGTGGATTCCACTTACAGTTTGCGGATTCCACTTACAGTTTGCGGATTCCGCTTACAGTTGCAGATTCCGCAACAGCTCAATTCAACTATAAACATGTCTTTTTATTTGTTCGTGGTTTGCACAAAATGTTCTGAATTCCGCAAATACGGTTGCGGATTCCGCAATTTCGCCTATTTATGGAGCGATATTGAACGGTACAGTGTTTTAGGTATTTGTTTGTGGAATCCAAAGCAGCAAAGAAGATCAAAAAAGTAGCAAAGTTGCGGATTCCGCGACAAATCTGATTTTGGCCTGTTGCGGAATCCGCTTACAATGCACAGAATGCACAGTTTGGCCTCGTAATGGAATTTTTTTTTAAAAAAAGAATGAGCCTGTTTTCCTAGATTGATTCATGAACGATGAAGTACTCAACCTACCAGCAAAACTTATTTAATTTATATGGGCGCCTGAGCAGTATTGCTTGTTCAGCGTCCAAGTGGTTTGTTATGTAGCGTAATGTTGCAAACTAATTATATTACAGTTTGTACTTTTAGAGACTGTATAAGTTAACCTCTTCAACCGGAAGAGCTTCTGTTCCTCTTCAAGTGAAGGGTGAGAGATACTATCAGTATGAAGTGCAACCGGGCTACTTTTTTTTCGACGGGAGAACTTACGTCATACCCCACGGGTGGCTGCTCACTAGATCACCTGTGAAAAAAATGAAGACTTTCAGCAGGTACAAGCATATACTCAAACAAGATGCAGAGAAAGATCCACTCAAACACTTGACGGCCGGAATGATTCAGGTAAAAAAGCATAGGCTCAGAAAATTCACTAAATTCAAATGCCCGGGTCGAGATCCCGCTCAAAAGCCGCTCAAGATATGGGCGATTTGAGCGGTTTTCCAGCAAGATTTGAGCGGTTTGGGCGTTTTTTTTGGAAAAATTGCTCAAACCGCTCAGATCTTTGCATAAAAAACCGCTCAAAAACCGCTCATTTCTTGCTGTGATTATTGAACGGTTTTTCAAGCAAGATTTGAGCGGTTTTTAAGCGGTTTTTTGAGCGGTCTTGTAAGGAAAATTGTTTAAAACCAACAAAAAGGCCTGGAAAGGTAATGTGACGCTAAGATGCAGTTGAAATACTACCCGGGTTGACCTCCATAAACCAAAAATGCTTATCTTACATTTCCCCAAGCCGAAAATGCTTATCTTACAATTTCTTACTTCAAATGTATAGAAAAATGCTAATCATACAATTTTCATACAACTTCAAAAAACCATTGAAAAAAGATTCAATATAGTTTCTTCGGCTATTTGAACCAAATAAAACGGTCTGGTAATGAAAAATAACTACGTTTATTTTATTGGAAAAAAATTGTTATCCTACAATTTCCATATATGAAAATTGTATGATAAACATTTTTTCATGAAAGGCAAGATTTTGTTTGAATTTAAAAGGCAAGATTTTCTTTAATTTAACACAACATGTGGTGAATTCAAGAAAATTGGATCTTTTTACCAAAATATGCTGGTTTAAAAAATTTCTTGAATATTGAAAAATCTTGAGCTTCGGAGAGCAGTTTTAGGGTGCTATCTTTTTCTTCTCAAAATTAGAGAGTTGATTGTTTTTACAAAACATTTCTATGACAATAAGGACGGTCGGGAAAAACTCAAAAAAAAATATTTGAATTCAGAGTTTACAGAATAATTGGTAACTTATTTTTTCCCATAATTCGAATAATTCTTTTTCATTCATAAGCTTTCACGATTGTTTAGCAACTGCAAAATATGAGCATTTGAACAACTCTCATCAAACTGAACATTTTTTGTGAACAATTCAATATATCAAATCTTATTGCAATAAGTGGAGGCTGAACAGAAAAAAATTTCATCAACTACGGCCAACAAACAACAAATATAAGCAAAAATCGAAACAACAATTATTTTTGTTCAAGTTTTAGTTCCTAAGCTTAAAGGATTTTTTTAGAGAAACGTTTTTGCTAAAAAGTGACCCGAAAAATTCCATATGAATTGACTACATTATAAAACAGACGCATAGTAAGCCGCGCTAACATCTTTCGCCCCCAAGGGAGCAGCAACGGGTGCGAGTTTTACGATCGGACAAGTATACTCGCCGGTGGCCGATCTAATTACGGCGGACCGCGCTATGCCGTCGTTACCGTAGTTCAATGACCTGACTCGCGCCAACGCGTAATAGCCTCTTGGACTATTGTCCTCAATCATCCATACGAGATCTCCATTTTTCAAGTGTGATTTCGGGAAAGAAAGCAATTTCGCTCGTTTGCTAAGCATTGGTATGTACTCAGATTTTGAGTCAACAAGTCCATATGGCATTTGCATAGGATTGCGCTCGGGAGTAGCGCTTTCGATGATTGAAGTTTTGCTCGAAATCTAGTGCCGGAAAGCTAACTGCGCGGTGTCCAAGTAGGAAGTGATTCGGCGTTAACGCTTCGAGATCGTTCGGATCGGAGGATACGGGCTTGAGCGGAAGGTTGTTCAGAGATTGCTCAAATAAACAAAACGTGGTTATGAGGACTTCTTCAGTGAGTTTTTTTGTTCTCAGAACGTCATAAAAAGTTTTATTTTGGTGCTCCGGACGAGCCTTTCCCGTACACCTCCATAATGAGGAGCACTGGGCGGATTGAATTTCCAGGCTAGGCCTTTCTGAGCAAGCAGAACAGGTGCATGGCAATTCCAGTTCTCGATGCACGAAATCAGCTCTCTGGCCGAGCCAACAAAATTCGTAACATTGTCCGACCAGATGACAGAAGGCGTTCCCCGCCGAGCATAGAAGCGTTCTTCTCCAATTACACAAGCGCTCTATTCCCCGCCGAGCAAAGAAGCGTTCTCTTACATTGACGAAAAAACCTCTAGATGAACAGCACGTGTCGTCATACATGTGAATAAGAAGCTCCAGTGTTTCTCTCAGCTTCGTCGAATCGTTACGTGGAACGGGCCAAAGTAAACTACTCCGCTGATCGCGAACGGCGGTTTTCGGTAACCCAGTCGCTCGAGCGGAAGGTCAGCCATCATAACACAATGTCTGCTCGGCAGCAAACTTTGCTCTTTGAGTAGGAGTTTTTTCTTTGTAGACGCTACATGACCAAATGGCATGTCTACCGTTGCAAACATCACAAGGCGGATACTGTTGATAGGGCTTTTTGACAAACGCTTTTGAATTAGACGACAAAATTTTCGTCACTGTTTTAGAAGCGCCAGCGTTGGCCTGATTTTCTGGATTTTGATTCTTGGGAGTGTTAGCGAGCATTCGCTCATGCGCCTCTGCTTTTTCTGCCAGCCAGTCGTTGAAATGTAGCAAAGACGGTTGGTAAAGAGTCTTTTTCACTGTGTGAAGAGCCCATGATTCCTTCATGTTGGGTGGCAGTTTAGCTAATGCTTGGTTCAGCAAAGCAACACCTTCCAAATCCTTGGGTATAGGAGAGTGACTTGAATACTCCAACAAGATTTGAGAGAGTAGAAGCGAAACTTATTATGCTGTCGGATTTATGAATCTTGAATGGTGGGAAACAATTTAGTGTGTCAAGATGAGCGTTCACTACCGTTTGCGTTTGGCCAAATTTTCAAACAGGAGTGTTCAAGGCACTTTTATACATAACACCCAAATACGCAAATTCGCAAATACGCTTTTTGGATTTCTCAGTAGAAAGAGTTTTCTTGTATGTCAACCTGACGTGATCACTCAAACGGGTGGAGTCGGCAGCGCTTACAAACTGACCGAACCATTCTTGCCAATGTAAGGGATGACCGTGGTGTCCAGACAATTTCCATTCTGGTGGCTGATCTTTACGGTTCATGGTAATAATCTCAGCAAGATCTTCGCTAGTTAGAGACTTTTGTTCGTAAATTGGCGGATAGGGCGGCTTGTTTCGATCAACGTGATTGTTGACGTCAATGTTACAATAAATGAATACTCCATCTCGGGGATCCGGAAACTGGTTGAGCAGCGTTTCAGTATACCCAGACTCTGGCTGGTAGAAGACGGTTCCACCACTGGTTAATGGAAAGTTCGAATTCGTATAACCGAAAGAAAGTAGAGTTTGGCACGTATCCAATTTTGACTTTAGACGACGGTTGAACTAGAGTTTGACTCTGGCTAATTTGCGCGGTTTGAATTATATTTATCAGACGTTTGCGGAAGATTCGGAATGTATTGAGTGTTATTTTGGAATGTAACTTTCAGATCTGGATTGAAAAGTATTTCTGATTTTGGTTTTATATTCAACCAATGGGCTAGTCTAGACAGTTATCACCGGTTGGAAAGATGGGTTAACTGAGTTAACGCGGAACGATTTAAGACCAGCCGCACTCGGTGTTGGTTTGGTTTTAAGTGCAGAGTGACTTTCTTTGGTTGTTTTGTTAACCCCGTTTTCTGTCCTTATCTTGCGGCTAGACTCTCCTCGGGCAATTCTAACGAACTTGACTTCTCTTTCAAGTCTTCAAGAATCGCATTTTCAGTTCAGGTGGCTTCGGCCATTTTAACTCAACCTCTTTGGCCAACTCTACCAGTTCTAATAGGATTTTCGGCTGTTTCAAGCGAGGCTTAGCTTCATTTTGTTGCTCTATTTCTCCACGGCGCAAGGTTCAGCTCTCGACTTCTTTGGCTAGAAATCATTGACGCAGATAAATACTTCGAAGATTCCATAAGACTTTTATGTGATGTGGTTGCAAAGTTTCGCGATTAAAAACTTTCAAAGTGGCCGAGGGTCTGTTTGGCGTTAAAATATTGTCGGGCTTTACTCAGGATTTCATCGTTTTTGTGTGTTAAAAGGCTGCTTTGTCGGACATTCGTGGGGTTAAAAAGAAGATTTTTTTTTATTTTTGGAGACGGTACTTTCCGCGCATTCCTTACAACTTTGCAGCCATTTTTGATTTTAACACTATGGTCTTTCCTTTCAATTCCTTATATATAGCTCTTTATCAAGCTTAAATCTAGCTAGCGTGAGACGCTTGATCTCATAGGCAAGATAGGACGCTTTTGCTGACGGAGATGAGGGACCGTTCGCGGTAAGCGAAGATTGGTCGGTAGCAAAATAACAAGTGATTTCACTGAGCGTCAGACAATCCCTGGGAGCTAAATCCGGGGTAAAAATTTAGCACAGTGTAATTAACTCCAGAAAATTCTGGCTGAAAAAAGAATTGCTATGAGCAACTTTATCTGGCCTAGTAACCTAACGTTATTAGACAAAAGATGCTAGAAACTCAATAAATTCAATTTCAAATATATTGAAATAAATTCAATTGACAAGGTAAATGAAAAACTAAATTCGTTTAAAATTTATGCACAGGCTTTGAAATAAAGCGGACAATTTGTTTTATGGGGATTTTCTGGGCGGCCAGTTTAGTTTGCTTCCTTTTGAAAGTTTTTCGTTGATTTTTACCATACTTTTCGTTCAACTTTTTCAACAATGGTTTTCAAATTTTGGTTGTGTCCTAAAATAATGGTTAGAATTTTTACTTCGAGACGAGGAAGTTGATGCATAGGTTTAAATTGCTTTTGAATGTTTTTATCTTTTGCATTTTTTTTTCGAGATACAGTATGGTTTACAATTGATTTAGTTAAAAGGGCAGATTCCTCTAAAACGTAGAGATTATTTCTGTGCCCTCTCGGTGGCAATAACTAGTTGCAGTTATTCGGTTTCTATAATTGTTTAATATTTGGTTTAATTGCAGAGCGGACAAACATTCAAATTTCTTGCTTTTATGCTTACTTAGAGAAATGTTGAGTAAGTCATGCCACAAAACAATATCAAAACAAGAATCTAATTGTGGGTTAAGAAAGTCCTTTTATGGCTAAACAACTTCTTTGCAATTTATTTCTAAGCTTTCGGGATTGAGCTTGTTTTGCAGAAAAAAGAGCGCTGGCTCCTAAGTTGGAAACATTTATAGTTGTGGAGAACGCTATATTAGGTTATTTTAAGGTAAGCTTAAGATTCTTAGAAAAAAAATAATGTATGACAAGGTCTTTGGGTGAACTGTAACTGTACAATTGCGTCTATGTGTGCACGGTACTGCACATCCAAAGATTACGGGCTAAGGCCGTTCGTTTACGGACTGAAACGTAAACGGGTGCGAACGGAAGTGGACAAGTTGAGTTTATTGATCTGAAAATCAGACAACCCCTAGAATTGAAACTCGAGGTAAGGATGCAATCCAAGCCAACACACACAACTACGCCAAAGAACGGGCAGTGACTTTGGGAGCACGTCTTTGAGATCGATAGGCGACGTTTTGCTATCGGACCGATTCAAAAAAATTGGTACTAGTAAGGTCGAGTTGAGTGAATTGTTATAAGTTTCAGACAACCCTTAGGCGTAAAACCTGAGGTAAGAAATCGGCTTAAATAACTCATTCAACAAAAAGAAAGTCGGGGCGGAGGCAGCAAATTTTAATTTTTTAGAAAATAAAAATCAAAATTTTGGTGTTTTACTACGTTCTGGGCAAAAAAAATTGAATTTTGGATCAAAACGTGTTCAAGGTACTCAAAACTTTTTCTACTTCTCTTAAAATTTAGCTTTGAAAACCCTTTTCAGTTCTTTCTAGGTTTTTTTAGAGTTGTTTTTGTTCAAGTCATGTTAACGAGTAATCTACAATTAGGGCAGGTTTTGGTTCGATTTGTACTCAAAGTTCATTGTAAAAAAGTTGTACAGCAATAAAATTGGACTAAAATTTAATGTTCTTACAATTTTTTGACTGTTTTTTTCCTTGGAAACTTTTGGTCTTCGATATCTTGATTCGCCTTGTCTCTGGCACTATTGTCGCTTCCTATCTTTGAAGGGTCAATAGGGTCCTCCTCTAGATCATTGCAGACGTAGAAGAATCACGGCATCAATTACACTCTTAGGTCCACTATAGTGTAAGTGCGTCAGTGGAGGTTGGAGAGGGGGGACTGCAAAGGGAAAAGTAACGTAATTCCAAGATAACGTAAAAACTTAATAAAAAACGCCCTTTTTTCCCCAAATTAAACCCTTTTTTCCATCAGATTTCTCTTTGTTTACTCTTTGTTCATTTTTCCCGACCATTCTCGCGGCACCAAAATGTTCCTATGACAATAAGGACGGTCGGGAAAAACTCAAAATAACATTTGAATTCAGTGTTTACAGAATAATTGGTATTATCTTTCCCCATAATTCGAACAATTTTTTTTCATTCATAAGCTTTCACGATTATTTAGCAACAGCAAAACATGGGCATTTGAACAACTCTCATCATACTGAACATTTTTTGTGAACAATTCAATATATCATATCTTATTGCAATAAGTGGAGGCTGAACAGAAACAAATTTCATCAACTACGGCCAGAAAACAACAAATTTAAGCAAAAACCGAAACAAGAGTTATTTTATTCCACGTTTTAGTTCCTAAGGTTAAAGGGTTTTCTTAGAGCAACATTTTTGCTAAAAACTGACCCAAAAATTTTATATGAATTGACTACACTATAAAATAGACGCATAGTTAGCCGCGCGAATACAAGAAGCTCAATAATTGATATTTTGATCTTGAGTTCGAATTTTCTCCAACAGCCTGTTGGCTACGCTTTATTTTAATAATTGTTCCGTAAATCTAACAAACAACTTGGCTCTGTAAAAAATACTCTGTGTTATGTTCGGCTCTTTTTCAGTTTTTCACTTCTCGTAAAATTACAAAACAAAACTGTTAAAAAGTTGTTCAAACGGTTTTTTCTTGTAATGAAAAAGGGAAAAATTTGTTCACTTCTACTTGCTGAAACGTTTTAATGAAAATTATAAAATCAAAAGTCATTTTAAGAACACTTTCATATGTTGAGTTTCAGAAAAAATAAGACTACACTGTCCTAAGGAAAATAATGAAATGAATTTCTTTGATAGTTTCTTTCAGGCACTTTTCGAGGAATTTGGTGCCCCGAATTTGAGAACAAGAATCAAAAAGTCTACAGTTTCCGAGGTTGTTGAAAAATGCTAGTCAAACAATTCCATACAATGAAAACTTGCAAACCATTTAGATTCAGAGGATGGATAGGATACAATCAGGACACAATCAGGTTTTACGGAAATAGCCAGAATGATTGAGTTGTGAACCTTAGTGACAAATCTTTTTTTTGCAATTTAAGTCTTAGTTGCATGCTTGAGAATTAAAACCTCATAAAATTTTTTTTGCTACAGTGGCTGTGATTTTTTGCACATCAACCCACTATTCGTGATACTTTTGTTTTTACTGTTCTGAGCTCATAATCACTCAACTGGCTTCATCTTGAAAGTAACCCTTGGTTCGTTTTAGTCGTGGTTATTACCAGATAGCAGAGGGCAATGGAAAACGAGAACATTGCGGCCGAATGCCGATTATCTTCAGAGATACAACGAAATAGTGTATCCAGTACGCTGGCACGCATACCGACTCATCTTAGATCCTCACACTTTATTCGAAGTGTTTCACTCCCATGTGGCGTCGTTGCTTTTGATTTTGGATGACCTTCGGAGTCCGGTTAGAAAATGGCCGGATTTTGACGACATTAACCAGAAGTTCGAGATTTTTATGTATGTTGTGCAAACTAGATGCCTTCTTGGGTATTACCATGGAACTGCGCCGCCTTTTTCATTTCTAGAGAAACTGTCATATATAACAAAGCCTCAATAAAGTCAGTGAACAAGTAAAACGAGTTTTACACTATAGATGTTTTTTTTTAGAAATTAATTGGCGCAATTTTTAAAACAATTGGCATCGAAATCAACACGTTTACTCGTAACAGGGCAAAACCCTGGATTAACTGACTCACTTTTACCGTATTTTAAACAGTTTTGGCGAAAAAAAACCACATTTTTTTAATTCATTTTTTAAATTCGAATCAATTTTTTTTAATTCATTTTTTTCAAAGCTATGTCCCCAAGCGCAATTTCAAATACAAGATTTTAATTTTGCGTTTGTTCGCGCAATCATTGCATCAACGAAAACTTTTTTGCAATTTTCCTATACCAAATTGGTGGTTAATTTGGCAGTTTTTAACAAGGCTTATACGAATAATCAAAGCTGATGTTTTTTTCTGAAATTTTGGGCTCCAATTTATTCCAGATTTTATTTTTAAAAATCCGTTCAAATTGACAAGTAAAAAATTCAAAATTTTTCTGGCAAAAAAATTCACACCAAGCACAAAAAGTTTGTTACTACAAGAGATTGATCATCATTCAGATTATTTTTAAAGCAAAAGGTTTTTAAGAGTAATGAACGAGTACTCTTATATAGGTCTTGGTATTTTTGTACTTTTTTATTTGAAAAAAAAATCTTCAAGTTTGTTCACACTCAATTTTGATTTTTTTATGAATGCCTTTTGATTTCTTTTTAAGTTCAAATCATTTCTTTTGTTAAAAAGAAGGCAAACTATCAAACAGCAAAATTGTAACGGTCACGAAAAACGTGATCAGCTTCTAATTTTGAACCTGGAATTTAATTATCACCCAGCGAAAAAAAAATTTCAACTTTTGATCTAGTTTTCTCGAATTGCGTAATTTTTATCAAAAAAGGGTTAAGAAAATTTGTTCGCGAGAATCAAAGAGCCTAATGGGCATATGTTTTTTTCCTTAAAATTGGAAGTTTGCAAGTTGAAGCTTTTTTTCAAATAATTTGTCAGTCTTTTTCTCAATATGTCAGTCTTTTTTCAAATAATATGTCAGTCGTTTCCTTGCGTTCTTTACTCTTTTCGATTTTAAAGTTGTCTATGTTTTTTTTCTAGTAAGCAATAAGCAAATTGAGGTAAACAGTTTTTTTTACAAGCTTTTGACAAATGATTTCTTAGCTTACAGTACTGATACTTCTTTTTTGCATTCAATAGTTGTTTGACTTTTTGTTCAGATCAATTGCATAATTTTTTCATCTGGTGGTTTAATGAAAAATACCTAATCCTAGCAGAATTTTTTGTGAGACTCACAAAAAGTGCTTACGCTTTTGATATCTATTATTTTGTTGTCAGTATAAAATTTTGTCAATAGTTTTCTCAACTTTGGCGAATAAAACGCCTTCAACGCCGTCTTTTCCTCAATTTAAAATTATTTTGGGGGTAGATTAGGGTTCTTCTAGTGCAAAAACCCTAATCTACCAGAAATTAGGAGCAACTTTGTTAGTCATTTCAATGACCGCTCATATAGGAGAATATCTTCTAAGAACTTCTAAGCAATTGTTGAGTTGTATATCTTGAATTACACCCCCCTACCTCACACCACCATCATTTTTATGGTGTAACGAGTAGTTTTACAAAGTTAGAATGAAGACCAAATATGTCTGGCATAGCCTAATTAGTCCGCATGTAAATTTTCAATTAACGTTCGGTCAATGTGAACAGTATATTTACTACTAAAAAACTGCAGGTGGGGGGAAGAGGAAAAAGAGCCGAACTTTGTTATAAATATCACAGTCAATAAAAACAAACAACTTCTTATTTTGCCGACGCGGGCAAAAAAAGCTCAAACATTGGTAAATACTTCCTTCAACTATTGGTGTTGGAAACAATACAAGTATACTTTCTGCGAAACTTATCTAAAGCCCTATATTTGTTGACTGCACTTCAACTGGTGTCGAAAAACTTATGATGAACGAAATAATGGCCTAACTACTAATGCAGTCAAAGTTAAATTTTAAGTGTGAAAAATTGAGTAGTGTGTGATATCAAAAAGACCAATTAGCTTGCCCTTATTCAATTTAGAAAGATTTGATAATGCGGGATGATTTTCCACGATTCAATAATTCTAAATTCAGCATGAAACTCTAAATTATTCAATTGTGCATGCAACCCGCGGGGACCAAGAAGTTCCAGATATTAGTATCCGTGAGGAAATATTCTTTTGGAAATTGGTCTGAACAAAAAAAAACTAGTCTCTATTTTTCTCACAAAAGTTGGAACAAAAAACAGCAACCCGCAAAGAAGTCCCATAGATAAGAATCAATTATAATGGATTTTCATGGTCTGTCTCCTTAAAATTCTTTAAAAAAATCGATTCTAATGGGTTATTAAGCGATCAGAAAACAAATAAAGTAGAAATCAAATTAAATCTAATATAATCGATAATACTTCACACAGGATCCCATCATTCTTTTTTCTCCACTACCACCATCTCACCTCCCCGCCATTACCCCTTACTTACATTTACTGTAAGAATACGTGAAAAATACCGTACGCGTGCCCCTACCCCCGTAAAACGCACACACACCTTTAAGAACCCCTCACCTTACAGATTTTTATGAACCCCCAAAAATTTAAGTGTCGTGTGAAGTAGGTGTGTGGGATGAAGGGAGTTGTGTGTGAGTAGGTGTGGGAAGTATGTGGGGGTTATGTGGGGGTGAGGGTAGGAGGGGTGGCGTAGGTAGGGTTGGGTAGGTGAAGGGAGGGAGGGTATGTGCGAATGTATGATTTTGCTAATTTTCACTAAATGTGAACAGATGGATAAATCGAGTAGGCTGTGATCAATGCAGAAACAGCTAAAAAATGTTGCAGAAAACTTGGAAAAAGAAAGAAAGAAAGAAAGAAAGAAAGAAAGAATTTATTTCTTCAGACATACAAATACATTTACAAAAAAAATCAAACAACTTAGGCAATTAAATTTTAGTAAACATACGAACTATCTGAAGAAGATAGGCTAAGGGAAAATAAGATACCCACTATATGTCTACCCAGTATATACTGACTGAGACATAGAACGTTAATGTGTAAATATAGATAGTTATTTAAGCAGCAAATATTTTTTAAAGTAATTGGAAAATTTCATATTTTTTTTTTTACAAAAATGGCGTTTTCTGGAAAACCAGCAATTTCTGGAAGGTCATATTTTTTGAGTAGAATCAGAATCTCAGACGGGTCTCTGGTAGCATCCAGCTTAAGCACTGATTTTTGAAAAGGAAAAAATCTATTATTTTTATTTTTTCTAAAAGTATTTCTTAAATTTCAAAATTAAAAAAAAAATGGCGTTTTCTCGAAAAATAGCAACTTCTGGAAAGTTATATTTTCGGGGTGGAATCAGAGCCTCAGATGGGTCTCTGGAAGCATCCAGATTAAGCACCGATTTCTTATAAATATTGGATTATAATCGGTTGCGTGGTCTCAAAGTGAAACTATAATCGATTATAATGCCTACATTTTGACCACAAAAATTGATTATAATCAATTATTATCCAAGAACCTTCATTGCGAGAACATAACAGTCCAAAGTTATATAACAATTAAGGAGAGATTGGCCTCAAAAGACAGATCACAAAAATAAATTTATCAACTTTTTCAAGATGCAATTAAGCAACTTAAAAAATATATTGTTTACATGTCTAAAAATCAGACAACAAAGTGCTATTTTGTTCCAAGCAAGTGCTTTTCTGGATCAATGTTACATAGATTAAACAATCAGGTCTATATAAGATATTCCTTAATAGAAAGTTCTCAGCGGCGCTTCAACAGGTTGAACTATTTTCTGCGCTTGCTCAAGTTGGTGCTCTTTCCAAGATCAATTTTCTATATTGTTTGGCTATTGCACAACTTGGAAAAAATTTATTACGATTGTTTATTAATCTACAGAACTTTGCCTTGATTGAAAACAAGTTTGATATCAACTTGAACTTAAAAATGCTTTCACGGCTAAAAAACGTTGCGGAAAACTAGGGCACGGTATGCAAGTATCTTTGAAAGACAGATTTAAAGCTCAAGTTGGTTAACCCAATCAGGGGCCACGCGCAAAAATTAGAGTACATATCAAACATTTTTATAGGTTAATTTCGGCTCGCTCAAAAATTTTTCAGATCAACATTTTATGGAAACCCGACACATATCAAGAAAAAAGAGAAACCATGTAATTCAATGGGCTACGAATTAACTTCAACAAAAATTCTGGATAGCTGGCACAGATTTGTTTTTTGCTAGCTTGAATTTGAAAACCATTTTTCACCAAGTGAAATATACGATAATTTCAAAATATTTTCTAAATTAATGTCAACTGTGATGCTACTTCATTTAAAATTAGAATGTACAATTTTGAACACTTCTTGTAAAATTTCTTGGGATTTACCAAAATCCAAAGCATTCATGAAAAAGTGATGAATGTTTCTTTCGTCGCATCTTTCTTGAAACATCTTCAGAACTTGTTTGCTAACTTGATCACAGCTCGCGTCTTTTTTCAATCCGGGGAAGATAGACTTGAGGTCAATTTGGTGCAATTTTGCCGCAAGCACATCTTGTTTTGTGAAGAACAAAAACACTGTTTTGTTTTCTAGTTCTTTTTGATTGATAACGGAGTTGAAACTTTTGAGCGCTGCTTTAAGCGAACACTTATGATGATCCGTATCGATTTGACTAATGTCTACAAAAAACATTGCGGCATTGCATGATTTCAGCTGCTGGGATTTCGGCTGTCGGAACTCTGAAACTTCGACAGTTAAGGTCTTCGGTTTATTGATCTCAACGTAGAGCGTTTTGTGTTTTTCCAGACATCCGTAATAGCGAATGATGTCCGTATCAGTTGGAAGATATCCATCGTTTCCGATTTCTGTGCACCGTGAGCAAAACAGATCTAAAGAGGTGTCTCGCCAAACTGGGTTGTTATGGTACATTTCTTGGAACCTTTTTTCGGACCAGAGCGTCTTCAGAGCTTCTTGTGTATGATTACACAATGGAATATATGGTCTTATTTTGATCTCTTTATTTATGCAATATTGCATGAATTGAGTGAATGGTTTTCGATCATCGCTCTCAAGGCTGTTCAGATAAGACCAATTTTCCAGAACCAATTCTAAACTCTGTTGCAAAATGTATCTGCGAATCAACCTTCGGTACTCTTTGCGATCGTCTATTGAGTACCCTTTGCCCAAACTTAGCTGCATATGTTTCTTCAAAGTAGTCTTCCCGGAGCCGACAAGACCGATTAGCAGAATATTGACGTCAGCTTTTGACTGCTCGGCAGACCTCGCTGACTCAATTGCTTCTAGCGACTCTTCACCTTCCAGATTTTCGACATCAGAAAGCAAACTTCCTTGTTTTTGAGGCCTACAATTTTTTGAATTTATATTTTGAGATGACTTTTGGAACACGTTTTTGTTTCCTGAGTCCGCTGGCTGATTTGAGTATGTTTCAAATTCGTCAACAGCTCCAATAATTTCGACTTGGTCACTTGTCGGCTGAGAGGTAGCGTCGTTTTTTGCATGTTTATTTGCACTAGCTGCGTCTTCGTCCACTGTTTGATGTCCATTAGGCGTCTTATTTGGTTTTTCTCGATTGTGATTGGATACGAACTCAACGTCAGATACGTCGTCTGTAATCGGCTCCGTTGCCTTGTCATCGCGTTTCTCGTCGATAATATTTGAATCTTTTTTATCTTTATCAGTTGAAGTTTCGGAAGAGTTTTGTAAATTTTTTCTTGAGCTTGTAGACGCGCCCATTGTAATTAAATTTGCTTTTCTGAACAAGTCACTAAGGCTTTTGCTATTGTAACCGTGACCAAATAAATAAATTTATATTTATTCCTTTTTTGGTTTTTCGTTATTTTGCATTTGCTTTGGTTGCCAATGGTCGCCGACGATGGTTTTCTTATTCAGACATCGACACTGGGTACAATAAAAACAAGTAACCAAAACGCTTGGAACAATTGGAAAAGGATCACTGTTTGGAATTTTGAAATAGCGCAGATGTCTGCACAAAAATGGATCCATGTTTATGAATCGTAAAATTCAACGAGATGGATCACCTGGCATCATTTTTATTGTCGCAGGCAACAAATTTCAGGGCGAAATTTTATGAAGAAGACAAAGCAAAACTGTTCTTACTTTGCGAAAAACGGAAATAATTAAAACTCAATTGAAAATGATGTTACCCAAAAATATATACACTCAAATCATCGAAGCATTTTAAATTCAGTTACAAATCAAATTTAGGAAAAAATTTTTGACATCAAAACTAAATAAAATTGTGTTCATCACAGATGGTCAATTATATAAATGAGTTTTTTTGTGATTATACAAAAACTATTTCGTAAAACTATACAATAGGATTGAGAAGACAAGAGGAATCTACACAAGTAATTGACATCTAGGATTGCTGGATCTCAGGACCCTAAAAAGGAATGTTCAAAATCTAACTAAAGAAATAAAAACCTGATAAGATAGATCTCAAAAAATCATGATTGGTGTATCTTTTCCTGCCATCTTGCAGGTATCTCGTGAGGCTCTGAAATCTTCGACTACTCAGGAGCTCAATGAAATGTAAGAGTGCAGTGAATATGTAGAATTTAGAGTACCTTGATCATGCTTTCCGGGCTCCCCGCTAGAAACATGGGCGGTGGTATGTTCGGCGGAGCTTCTGGTTTGAATCGAGGCTCGTACCAATTGGTGTCGTTCGGCTGAAAAGGTAAAAAAAAACTTTTTACAAAAAAAAACAATTTTCGTTCATTGTCAATAACTGTAATTGTTAGACGCTCAGTTTTGACCAGGCTTCAATATTTATTTTAATTTTAGAAGCCAATAAGATTTTAGATTTCTAAACGTTCAAAAAATAATTATGGATTAAGCTTCTCTGGTTTTATGGCCATCAATACCTCGTGGTTAAGATAAACTAATTATCGGTGTTTGATCAACAAGTATTAATGTTGTAAACTAACATTTCTGCATCTCACCTCCAAGTGAAACGGCTGCATGTTTGTCGTGTGATGCAGGTGGTTCATATGCTTGCGTGAACAAGTACTCTCCGCCGACGGATTCAGAGAAGTTTTCGTCAGCTCGGGTAACCTCTCGGTATGTTTTTCCTTATAGTTATCCCACAACTTCGCCACGAGTTCCGACGTCATCAGAGTGTTCGTGTTCTTCGCCAGCAGCCGAATGATGAAGACGCCGTCGGGTTTCAAGTAATGGTTAACAAACATCGCGAGGAGCTTCCGATGTTCGGATCTGTCGTAGCGGTCCATGAACTTCAAATGTTTCTTGATATACAGAATCCTATCGACTGCGAAAATTAGTTTGAACGCCCATTCTACGAAGTTAATACACGTGCAGATAGTGATTATAACGAGCCACCACCAGACAAAGAAGAAAATCATCTCATTGAACAAATTCACAGGTAGTACACACTGAACAGTGTAATCATGAACGTTATGACCCATGACTCGGATGCTGAAGTCACACATCGTTATTCGTGGAAATCTTCTCGAAGTTTGCCACGTTACGCCATTTATAAAATCCAGCAGCGCTGCCAAACCATATAAGGAATAGCGGTCTCCGAGGAATTCGTTTAGCGCGACTAGTTGGACAATCCCGTTGAAGATGTAGATGAACTTTGAGAATAGGTAGAAAAGCCCGAGGTAGGTCCCGTTGCGTCTGTTACACGTGACGCAGACCATCTGTTTGCACTTGGGCCAGCAGCCTCGTCGGTATTCACGTTGACTGCCCAAGTACCTGAACCAAAAATGAATACTTGAACTTTTATGGCATAATTAATAAAACTTAATTACCTTAGTAGGATAAATTAAAAGCAAACTTTTGGCGTGCAAATTTTTTGAATCATCTAAAAATAAAAAAAATTAGACTGAAGTGTTAAGTTGTCAACCACATGCTTACTTATTTTGGATCTACTTAACAATCCCCCCTTATTGTATCTACTAAAAAATCTCCACCCCTTTAAATAAAAACAGTAAATTCGCACTAGAGTGTTATATATAAGTTCGATTTTTGCTGCATACTGATTGGTCAAAAGTCGCTGCAAGTAATCTATTTAACAATCAAGAAAGGGGAATTGTTAAGTCGATCCCTTGTATCCATCTTTGGCTTCAAAACTAGTTTTTTTTGTAAAATTTATCTGTTTTTTTACTCCATATGAGAGTTTGGACCCCCCATTGATTTAGGGGGATATTGTTCACTTGGTCATAATTTCAGTACTTTTTTTTCTAATAGTCGAAGTGGTGTGGGGACTGGGGGGGGGGGGGGGGGGGTGTTCCGATATTTCTGACATAGAGTCTTCATACCTGTCGAGATGTTTGGCAATGTGTTCTATCGTCTTGTCTCTCACTTCAGAGCTGACTGCATTCTCGAATGTGGTCGCAGTCACCACTATGTTGTCAATATCCAGGCCACTCCTCTTTCCAGCAGTGCGCCACAGTTTGCGCGGCATGTAGAACAGGAGGGACATGGCAGCCAGGGCCAGAGGCACCCACTGGTAGTAGGTCACGTATGAGCCCTGTTTCTCGGGGGTGTCTTGTCTGATGTAGGGGGTGTTGAGGGGGAGGAAGTAAGTGTTGGACACCCAGCAAATCTTTAAAAAGGATCATAAATCTGGTCAAATCATGGGTATAACTACCCGGATACTCTTACTTCTTAAAGACCCTCAGCCATGGCCCTTAAAACTCGGAACTCTAGAAAATATACCAAAATCTATAATAAAAAAAAATCGAAAGTTGGTTGCATTATCTTTTAAACGACCAGCAATGGTTACTTTGCATACTTTTGACAGTTTTCACTCTGAACTTTTCTTTGCACTTTACCCTTTGAACTTTTCTTTTTGAAAACAAAAAAAGCATATTTAAATTCACTGACAAATGGTAATTGGGATAAGACGATTAAATAAAAAGACTAAAAATAACAGGTTTTACGTGGTTTGTGTATTCGATCCATGCATGGGAGAAGTGATTTGGAGCCCAACACTGAATCGGTTCACCCACGTACTGTTTAGTCGTCGTCTGAAATGTGCAATTAAGCTTGTTAAAATGGTCCAAAATGAACTTTTGTACTAATTGTCAATTGAAAATTAGAAGTGAGTAAGGTTATTAGCCATGCATCAGAAAAAATTTCTACTTGTTAAGAGAAAAATTTCGTTGTGATGCAGTGGCTGTGCTCTGGTTTTTGTAAAGCCTATTTAAACCCTCAGCGTGTCATAATTTCTTTGATCTCCTTTTTTGATATGGGGCTGATAAGTCTGAAGATAATTCGAAAAAAAATTCTCAACGAAAAAATAGAATACGTTAATTAAAAAGATAATTAAACTATAGCTAACCCATTGAATTGGTTATCAAGTAAAAAACGGTAATAGATCCTCAAAAACACTTGATGATCAAATTGTTTGAAGAAAAAATTACTCACCAATATAGCGAAAACGATGAGCACAATGGGAGTGTATCTGTGGTTGAGTCTGTCCACGAAGTCCCCGTCCCCAGTTCCAGTGATCTGGGAGATGCCACTGACCAGACGCAGCGGGAACATGATCAAGTGCTCAACTACACAAACACGGAATATAAAAAACTTTATGAGCCAGATTACAATTAGTATGGTCGTTGTCTTGAAACGTGTCGTTGTTTCCAGGTGTCTCGTGCGCGAGTAGAAAATATTTTAATTTCAGGTGAACTAAGAAAACTTATTTATGTAAGATTAAAAATAAGTAGCAACAATAGGACGCAAGTTATTTTGTGCAATTAGATAAGATTATTTTATTTTTCTATCTTCACTTTTTTTTGAATAAAATCACGCAAAATCACATTTGAAAATTACACCCAACTTTTGAACTTTATTTCAATCTCGTTCCTCCAAAAAAATATTTAATAAAAAAACTTTAGAGAAAATTGAGTCTTCATTTTTGTTTGTTGCCCATAGTTTTTATTGCAATGATTACTGTGCGCGGAACATATTGGGCTACTCGCAGAAAACGACCAGCTTTTCGTTTGTTGATATCGGTAATCATTTAGTTAGTTCTCTCATCTGTTTGTTTTTATAATATGTCTCATTGTTCCGACCATTTAAAAAATGTGGAGGAACTTTGTATTCGGATGTGTTTAATTTTTTAAGGATGACCACTTAGGCAAAAAAACTTGCTTGTAATAAAAAGAAAACTAGTTTTGGAAGCTTAATTAAGCACTTTCTTTGCCATAAAAGTTTTCATAGAATTTAAAACTTTAAGTGCAAAAACTTAGGATAAATTTTAGAGGTTTTTGTTTATATTTTTCTACTTCATTTTTTCAATTATTGTAGACAATTGTAGTGCTTTATGCCTAATGCACTATTTTTTTACCTGTTTGTATTGTTCTTTTAGCACAACACGCAAAAAAGCGACCCTAATTTGAAGATAAACTTTTTTTTGTAGTATTTTACGAATGTGGTCGACGAAACATTGTGTGCTACTTGCACAGCAATCTGCTACCCTGATTGCTTTTTGTGACTGCTCCTTACATTCTTACATTTCTTCTATACCTAATCTATGAATAATATTTTATTTTCTGTGAAAAACTTCAAACTAAAAGCGATTAGTTTTTGCAAAAACACTCAGAACAAAAACTCAACGCTTTAAAAGTTTGTGTTTTAATATGATCTAGATGAATTTTATAATTTTTGCCCTCTAATCATTTTTTTTATATTAAAGCAATTGTTCTTTTAGATCAAATGTTATGTGACTACTAAAAGATAAAAAGCATACTTGCGAACCAAAAAAAAGACTTGGCCATCACTAATTTTTAGTCTTAAGTTAAAAATCAAAATTTAGACTGGAAAAACTTATAATCAGTCACCAAGACACAGTTTTTGATTTGTTTGAACATTACCTTTCGCAATCTCAACCCAAAAACGCAAGAAACGAACTGCAACGCATTTGTCTAAAGTTTTAACCATTTGATAAGCTAGCAAAATTGTGAGATTAAAATTCCAAATACTTTATAAGACTCATGGAACTCATTCAATTTTTTGGTAAATAATTTGAAAGACTACCCAATACTTTTAAATTATTCTCAAATCTAATACAGGCTAAACTTCTCAGAGAAACAAAAAGGGTAGCCGGTTACTAACTTTAGTTGAGAAAAACTAATTTTTCATGGCTTAAAATAAGCATAAATAAGCTATTGTAAGCCTACACGCTTGCCTTATTAGCTCGAAAATAGCTCGAAATTAGACGAAAAATCGAAAGAATAAACCAATTTTCTTGACGCGATTTTTTTAATTTTGTAGAGTAGCAAGGATTTGTGGCGTACCCTGGGTTGTACTTAGATAGATCAGCATCGCTGAATTATTGATGTCTTAGTTTGATTGCTGCATCAGTTGATGGCTCATTGTTTCAGCGATGCTTCATTATTGTTCAGGAATTCATATTTAGCGGACAATCAATTAGCAAGGGTTTTTAAGGATGATTGTCCGCTGGGATGTAAGGGTTTTTTCCATGCTCATTTTGACAAAAAATCTCATTAAAAACTAACTAATGCTAACCACATATTACAATGTGATGATCTTTCACAGGAAAAAAGGTATAAGAGTAGCTGAAATGGGAATGTTTCGTAGCAAAAACCTAGTTTCGTAGCAAAAAATAGTTTCTAAAGTTTCGTTTCTTCGAACCTCGAGAACGCTAACATGTGAAATTAAACTATATTGCAAAAAAATTAAAGGGATTCACACGAAACTTATGGTTTGAAGTATAAAAACTCTTCTGAGGCGATTGTTGCTCAAGCCATTGTTAACCTGGATGAAACAAGTTTTGTTTAATTAAAAATCTCACGAACAATCAAATCATTGATACATTGCCTATATACAAACATAAGACTTTATACTGATTGAACTGATTGTAAATTTTGCAGTGAGTTCAACCCTGGTCAGGGTAGACTTTTTCTTGACAGTTTCAATTTAGTCTACTTCAGAGAATAGTGAAAGTTTGCATTTTAAAAATTTCAGAATATCCCATGGTCAAACATTTTTCTCAGTGGCATGAACTTTTTCATTCGTAGATTAATCTTTCAAAAAATTACGTAACCGGGGTAGCAATAAGCTTTTCTTGATTAAGCTTAAGTTTCTTCTCCCTTCTCTTGTTTTTATTCAAAAATAGCTCATTAAATAACTCGATTATTGTTGAACTTTGTTCAAGAGTTCCGACCAAGGTTTAAATTGAAATTTTTAATTTTCTGAATTTTTAAGCACACTCAAAAGATAATTTTTGGTCGGACTTCTGTAGAGTGCATTCAAATGTACCATAAAATGTTTCAAAAAAAAATTACGTCTAGGTTTCGAGAAAAAAAATCTTTTCTTTCGCTTGTCTCAATTTTTGCTAGCAAAAGTATCTGAAAGCATTTTTTTACGTGCCTGGACAAAGTAAAGCTCAATTTTGAAAGTGAATTTACTCACACTTCCCTATGTTTGCGAGTTTCCAAGATGACCACAAAATAAATTAGTTAGTGAAATTAACGGAAGAGGTAAAAGCAATTTAATCAATGATCTAAATTAACTAATGAAAAATTTTTACCTTCCATCAAATACTTTCTTTTGGGATTTTCATTGCAAAAAAGGTAGCGTTTGTAAAAAAATGAATAACTGTCATTTTTGCGCTAAATGATTTATTTCGTACGAAAAATGCTTGCCCTGTTTCAAATGTAATGGTATGTAAATAGACTATAAAATTTAGCCCTAAATCGATAAAAGCTGCTCGTTGAAATATGAAATGGATGGTTGACAAGACGATGGATGTGTAATAATACAATTTACTCCCAAATCGGTAATGGCCAGATATTGACCACGTCCAGAAAGTAGTTAGGGTAGTAAATTTTTATCGGGTCAAAAGACGTTCATCAGTGGGCTATAGGGGTAATGACGAATGAGCAGAGCAAAAAATATTCTCAAGTTGAGTTCAACTTGTAGTTAAAGAATTCTAAAAGGTCCCTTGAGATTTCACAGAAAACAATTGGCAGATATCTCGCGACAGATCTAACTGAAAATCTTTCAAATTGAGACCAGAATTATCTAAGTAAACTCTTTCCGGATGACCCACGCGTATAAAAAACGGTGCTCTGGAAAATTCTGGCGTCAGTTTTATTTTGAAAATTAATCTAAGTAGATGTTTTTATCAAGTACAAAAAGAAATCTGAAGTTTTTCAATAAGGTTAAAGTGGGCCCAACGGTGCTTTGGGAATTGGGGAATTGATTTCAGTTGAGCTTGAAAATGCCGAAAGAATTAACTACTTTATAAAATTTACCATTTCGCCAAAAAGACTGAGCAATATTTTAATTCCTGGGTTCTTAAGTTTTTTCAACAGGTTTAATTGCATTACTAGTTATTTATTCAAAAATATGCAAAGCTTGCATTTATTTCAGTTCGAGCAAAATCGGTTTATCTTTTTTAATTCTACTACTAATCGTAAAACTGAAAACAGTCAAAAAAGTATTTTCTAAAACCGGAAATGAAGTTTCAATAAATAAAGCGCGTTCGGTGTAATTTTGCGGTAGTATAATTCTCTAACCAGGACAAAAGCAGCGCCAAAGTTTCACACATTCCTATACTTACAACGGGTAGTAACGGCATTATCTAAAACTGCGTCGATACATTTAAATTGAAAAACACTGACAATCAGACAATCATTCAGCAAAATTCAATAGCTTGTTTGCAGACACGCCGCCGTGTATAAAAAGAAGAAAAACTTGGGTTTTTGAATAAAAAACTGTTTTTTTTTAAAGGTAAAACGTGATAGAAAATTACCTGGTGTCTAGATTAAACCGCCGATGTGTGCGTCATACAGAGCTACAATTCTGCCGAGATTGAATTGTTGTAATCGAAACTGGTTCAAATCTTTTAACGAAGCTTATTAACAGTTTTTCTGCAAAATTTTTTGTTCCGAATTTTAAATCCACAGTATCACGCTGGGCTTTTTTGTTCTTTGCCAGAGATTGAGATAACTGAACAGAATATGAGTGATTTCAAAAAAGAAGGGTGGAAATCTTTTTTCATTTACTCGTATACTCTTTATTACATAATAGCGACCTGAAATCGTTTAAAATCGACTGGTTCCTTCCGGTGTAAAACACCTTTTAATTGACGGGGCCGGAAAAAATTGGAAACAGATTCCCTGGAGGCTGTGTAGTTTTATTGCCAACGAATGACGGGAGAGTTTAGACCGATTGACAGCCATAAAAATAAACAATCCGCCTGTTAATCTCCTCTCAGTCATAATGCAAATGAGAGATTTAGGATGGAAGAAACCAATTTTCTTTTTCATCAAATTTTTTATTGCAGACTCGTTTATCGGAAGATTTAAGTTTAGTTTCGACAAAAAGACATGTAAGAGACATAATCTGTTATCTTTTTTTTTGTAAAATTCAACGGCAAAACTCATTTTTGAGGTTTCAATCAGCCTACATAATTTTTTTAAATCAGAAACAAATTTTTTGATAATCGCATGAGTTTTTCCTTTCGTTTTAAAAGATTTCTCCTACATCTCAAGTCAATTTGGAGAAGATATGTTTTGCATCTATTCGCGCCCTATTTCAACCAATTAGTTTTTGTAATTTCAATTTGGGATGATATCTGAGCCAGACTGATGTGCCGCACTGAAATATGACTGGAAATGAAAACGCAATATTTTTTAGTTAATTTCACAAATTACTGAAAAAATTTTAAAAATTTTGAAGAAAAATTTTCCCGAGCATGACTTTCCTGAATAGCTATTTTCTTGTAAGCAT
>NC_087063.1:70141991-70361468 GCF_963678635.1 Symsagittifera roscoffensis | reverse complement strand
AGGTACACTACTATAGGTTATCTCACGGCGCAGCCAGCAGTTGTCCCTACGGACGACAGAACAGGTTTGATCGGAGTTCCGACATTTTACTGCAAACCTTCACCAGAATCGCCTTTCCCATGGGAGGTGTAAATCGGGCAAAGTTTTCTTGCACTAATGCTAAAAGAAGCAAGTGACCTGAATGCACTAATACTGGCACCGGGACCAGTATTTGACGATCTTCTTCTGAAACTCGAATCTGAAACTAGAAATTGAAAATGTATCATCAAAAATTGCTAGAGAGCCAAAGTTTTTCTGCCTAAAAAAAAGAGCCCAATTACATCCATTTTGCTCTATAGGCAACGTTCGAAACGACTAAGTCCGCAAATTCAAATTAAGTTAATTAGTTTTTGAAATGATGTCTAACTTGCTGAACAGCTGGTTACTAATATAAAACAAGTAGCCGTTTCGATCGTGTGTTGGTCAAAAAACCTACTTCAAAATATACTCATTAAGTAGAAAGTTGATTTTTCCCGAAGGCATCAGATGGTATCGGGATTTATTTTCAATTCAGCAAAAAAGTTTATTAGACTTTTTCGAAGCTGAGGAACTGCTTTGATGTTGTTTTTTTCTAAATATTGAGCCTGGGTTTGCTGTAAAAGGTAGGCCATCGAGAATTTAGGTGTTATTTTGCGTGCAAGCTAATTGAAACACACACACACACACACAAACACACCAATGAGTCGATCCCACTTCCCAGCCGTTGTGTTCTTCTTCTAATGAAACTGGTCACTCAGAGTAGTTAAAGCTTAGTGTGATCCATTAGGTTTTTCTGAGAGAATCTAAATTTTGCGCATGATTGTCAGGTCACATCTAAATCTTTGTGATGAGTTAAGATTTGGGTAATTTGAACAACCTAAATAATTCAACAATTTCAAAACTTTTTATGCAACTTTCTAGAAATAAAATGCTCAGAAAATGATTATTTTGCCGATGATTATTTGTGGTACCTGATTTTTCGTGGTATACAAAAAAAACTAAAACATACGCAAAAACAGCGTTCTTTCCATTTTCAATGGTCAAAACAATTAGCCGGAGTACAAGACTTGCATGATTTATCTCGAGTGTCACTGATTACATCCGAATAACCTCAAATATTTTAAACGTGTTCAGAAAATAAATAATCTTCGTTTTTTTCTGAGCACCATTTCTGATTTGAAACAGAATTAGTGACCTCCCGACTTGTAATGGCTTGAGTCTTACACTGATAGCAGAATGAATATAGACCAGCCACACTCAGATCTGTATTTGAATGGACCGAACGCTGGATGCCGCGGAGGTTTCACATCAACTTACCTTATGTTACTTTTTAATAGTACGTTCTTTAACGTATCTCAACTTTCATTGGAAAAACAATATTTGCCGAATTTTTTACTGTCTGTTGTACGACATGTCTACTAGATTAACTGATCCATTTCCATCAACTTGCATATAACGAACCTTACTTGATCGCGTTACTCGCTCAAAATTCTCAATCATTTAAACAAGTTTTTCTAAACAATGAAACAATTACTGTACACCCTTATAGAAAACAGTGCATTCAGAAAAGTATGTAGAGCAGATGAGAGCATAAACGAATGTCGGCAAAAAAACTGTTTTTGCGTATCAGGTGTCGTTGTCATACAAAACGTACTTCTGGCATCGGGGTATCGTCGTTGCTGTTTGTCTAAATTTTTTTTGGAAGGCAAATCCAAATTTATTTTCAGGATCTCGGCGTTGGAGAGGATGCTCCAGTTTGATTGCTGTTCTTTGGAGGAATTGTTGAGTGTAGATGTCTGGACAAACAGGAGCGAGGCGTATTGCTGAGATTTGAACACTTCCACAGCGGGTCTAGCGTTGCATTGTCGTAGTACATTGTCGGCTGATGGAATCGGTGATTCTAAGCGACCTAGTGGCCATAATGCACGATGATTTGGATCTTCTAAAATCCAAATTGCTTTTCCATTTGAAATAGGCGGAGTTTTCGAGGTCCATATTTGTCGCGGAAGCAGAGTTGGGATGAACTCTTTCAATAGGCGGTTCTAAACATAGTCTGATAGCTGCTGTGCAAATTTCCATTGCTCTTTCAAAGTTAAGGGCAAAGAATTAATTCTAAGAGGCATACTGGCAAATATTCTTCCGAGAAGGAAATAGTCGGAGGCCAGGGCTTCGATGTCGCAGGGAGAAGACGATAAAGTCGTGATGGGTCGTGCATTCATAAACTGTTCATTCTCGCACAACAAGGTGTTGAAAGTATCATCTGTGAGGGCTTTAGATCCAATGATGGCGTATAGAGAGTTTTCGACGCTACGAAATTCTTCACCAGTCTTTTCCGCAAAAGCAGAGCAAAGTAGAAACATTAATAGAACTTTGCCCAAATCAGGGTTAAGTCTACAATGTACCAATTGTCTTTGAGTCCTCAAAAATTGTTTTTAATTAGAAAACAAGATACTTGTCAAAAAATAAGTGCAAATAAATTTCAAAAAACCCTCTTTTTGATGATGCAAACTAATTTAACTGATTTCATTTTCATTAAATGTTGGACATTTTGATTAGATAATTCAAACGGCGCAGTAAGTTTTATGATTAAGCAGTCAAATTTTAAGTTTTCGAGAAACTCGAAAATTTTTGTTCTCTTTGTGAAACATCAGTACTTCCAAATGGCTGTTTTTTTTGAAGCTCGATGATTGGTATGTTATAAAAAAATCACATGTTTCAATTGGTTTCTTCGTAAACCATTATAATGCCAGTCTTTTTCAATAATATTGGTACTCATTAACGGTCAACCGAAAAGCTTAGAAGAGTTTTTAGCACAATTTTTTGCCGCTTAGGTGATGGTCGAATGAATAGACAGCGCGCATTAAACAATTGAAAGATGGCCATTCTTAAAATTTTATTTTAAATTTAGGTAAACTTTATGCTTAATTTCATTTGAGGTTAAATATCTGTGGGTTGATGTAGAAACTATAACTCCCTCAAACAAAAGTTGATATCTTAACAGTTGCAAAAACAAAATTAACATAAAAATTGTAAACTCAAAATTTGTGGAAATTAATTAACCTCAAGTTTTTCTATTTAATTAGTTTCCCTGTTTTGTTTCAAGAACTAATAACAATTGCCAAGAGTATTATTTCAAAGTTTTCGTGTTCATGAGTTTAGGTCAATTCACTCTGTCTTTTCTGGAATGTTTTCATCTTCTTGTCGTTTTTCGTCGTCGCATATATATGCGTGCAACCTTTATATGCCTTGATGCTGTTGAATCTATGCATCAAACAGTACCGCACTGTTCAGTCGGCACTTTTTTGCAATCGCAAAATGAAAACGAAAAATGGGAGGGGTTGGGGAGGGGTGCCCCTTAGCTTAGTCCTAAACTATGTCGAGGAGAGTGTGCTAGCCTTTCGAGTTGGCTGTCTAAGTTGGAGTCGTCGGCTGTCGAGATGAGGTTTGTAGGATTGTCAAGTTGAGGGTTTTCTGTTTTCCTGAGCTCACTGTTCAAAAATTCGGCTACGGAAAAGAAACTCGAAGTCTGCTGATTGAAAGAGCTGGTCGATTGTTCCTGTTGATTATGTTCCGGAGTAGAATTCAGATCTGATGAATCAAGGAGATTGGCTAGTCGTTATTTTCCGATGTTCCTTGTGAAATAAGGTCGGCTAGTCGTTGTCGTTATCCAAGTAACTACAGGTTGAAATAATGTGGTTGCATTCAAAAAAGTATGTAGAGCAGATGAGAGCATAAACGAATGTCGGCAAAAAAACTGTTGTTGCGTATCAGGTGTCGTTGTCATACAAAACGTACTTCTGGCATCGGGGTATCGTCGTTGCTGTTTGTCTAAATTTTTTTAGGAAGGCAAATCCAAATTTATTTTCTGGATCTCGGCGTTGGAGAGGATGCTCCAGTTTGATTTCTGTTCTTTGGAGGAATTGTTGAGTGTGGATGTCTGGACAAACAGGAGCCAGGCGTATTGCTGAGATTTGAACACTTCCACTGCGGGTCTAGCGTTGCATTGTCGTAGTACATTGTCGGCTGATGGAATCGGTGATTCTAAGCGACCTAGTGGCCATAATGCACGATGATTTGGATCTTCTAAAATCCAAATGGCTTTTCCATTTGAAATAGGCGGAGTTTTCGAGGTCCATATTTGTCGCGGAAGCAGAGTTGGGATGAACTCTTTCAATAGGCGGTTCTAAACATAGTCTGATAGCTGCTGTGCAAATTTCCATTGCTTGTTCAAAGTTAAGGGCAAAGAATTAATTCTTGGAGGCATACTGGCAAACATTCTTCCGAGAAGAAATAGTCGGAGGCCAGGGCTTCGATGTCGCAGGGAGAAGACGATAAAGTCGTGATGGGTCGTGCATTCATAAACTGTTCATTCTCGCACAACAAGGTGTTGAAAGTATCATCTGTGAGGGCTTTAGATCCAATGATGGCGTATAGAGAGTTTTCGACGCTACGAAATTCTTCACCAGTCTTTTCCGCAAAAGCAGAGCAAAGTAGAAACATTAATAGAACTTTGCCCAAATCAGGGTTAAGTCTACAATGTACCAATTGTCTTTGAGTCCTCAAAAATTGTTTTTAATTAGAAAACAAGATACTTGTCAAAAAATAAGTGCAAATAAATTTCAAAAAACCCTCTTTTTGATGATGCAAACTAATTTAACTGATTTCATTTTCATTAAATGTTGGACATTTTGATTAGATAATTCAAACGGCGCAGTAAGTTTTATGATTAAGCAGTCAAATTTTAAGTTTTCGAGAAACTCGAAAATTTTTGTTCTCTTTGTGAAACATCAGTACTTCCAAATGGCTGTTTTTTTTGAAGCTCGATGATTGGTATGTTATAAAAAAAATCACATGTTTCAATTGGTTTCTTCGTAAACCATTATAATGCCAGTCTTTTTCAATAATATTGGTACTTATTAACGGTCAACCGAAAAGCTTAGAAGAGTTTTTAGCACAAGTTTTTGCTGCTTAGGTGATGGTCGAATGAATAGACAGCGCGCATTAAACAATTGAAAGATAGCCATTCTTAAAATTTTATTTTAAATTTAGGTAAACTTTATGCTTAATTTCAATTGAGGTTAAATATCTGTGGGTTGATGTAGAAACTATAACTCCCTCAAACAAAAGTTGATATCTGAACAGTTGCAAAAACAAAATTAACATAAAAATTGTAAACTCAAAATTTGTGGAAACTAATTAACCTCAAGTTTTTCTATTTAATTAGTTTCCCTGTTTTGTTTCAAGAACTAATAACAATTGCCAAGAATATTATTTCAAAGTTTTCGTGTTCATGAGTTTAGGTCAATTCACTCTGTCTTTTCTGGAATGTTTTCATCTTCTTGTCGTTTTTCGTCGTCGCAAATATATTCGTGCAACATTTATATGCCTTGATGCTGTTGAATCTATGCATCAAACAGTAGCGCACTGTTCAGTCGGCACTTTTTTGCAATCGCAAAATGAAAATGAAAAATTGGGAGGATTTGGGAGGGGTGCCCCTTAGCTTAGTCCTTAACTATGTCGAGGTGAGTGTGCTAGCTTGTCGAGTTGGCTGTGTAAGTTGAAGTCGTCGGCTGTCGAGATCAGGTTTGTAGGATGTCAAGTTGAAGTTTTTCTGTTTACCTGAACTCACTGTTCAAAAGTTCGGCTACGGAGAAGAAACTCGAAGTCTGCTGATTGAAAGAGCTGGTCGATTGTTCCAGTTGATTATGTTCCGGAGTAGAATTCAGATCTGATGAATCAAGGAGATTGACTAGTCGTTATTTTCCGCTGTTCCTTGTGAAATAAAATCAACTAGTCGTTGTCATTATCCAAGAAATTATAGGTTAAAGAAAAGTGGTTCCTTTCAGAAATGTATGTAGAGAAGATGAGAGCATAAACGAAAGTTTTAGTTAACATTCTGATAGTATGCTCCCGGCAAAAAGAAACTGTTGTTGCGTATCAGGTGTCGTTGTCAAACAAAACGTACTTCTGGCATCGGCGTGTCGTCGTTGCTGTTTGTCTTAATTTTTTTAGGAAGGCAAAACCGTTTTTTTTATCAGGATCTCGGCGTTGGAGAGGACGCTCCAGTTTGATTGCTGTTCTTTGGAGCGAAGCGTTGAGTGTAGAAGTCTGGACAAACAGGCGCGAGGCGTATTGCTTAGATTTGAACATTTCCACGGCGGGTTCTAGCGTTGCATGGTCGTAGTACATTGTCCACTGATAGAATCGGTGATTCTAAGCGATCTACTGGCCATGATGCACGAGGATTTTTATCTTCTAAATCCAAACGGTTTTTCCATTTGAAATAGGCGGAGTTTTTGAGGTCCATTTCTGCGGCGGAAGCAGAGTTGGGATTAACTGTTTCAGTAGGCGGTTCCAAGCATGGTCTGATAGCTGCTGTGCAAATTTCCATTGCTTTTTCAATGTTAATGGCTAAGAATTAATTCTTGGAGGCATACTGTCAAACATTCTTCTAAGAGGGAAATGGTCGGGTGTCAGGGCTTTGATGTCGCAGGGAGAAGACAATACATTCGTGATGGGTCATGCATTCATAAACTGTTCGTTCGCGCACAACAAGGTGTTGAAAGTATCATCTGTGAGGGCTTTAGATCCAATGATGGTGTATAGAGAGTTGTCGAAGCTACGAAAGAGACGTTCCCAGACCTCATTAAATCGTGGTGCATAGGCGGGGTTGAATTTCCAAGATATTTGGTGGTATCCAAAAACTTGGTTCTTCAAGGAGCTGTCGAAGGTGGTCATCAGTTTTTTTTCTGCAGCTGTAGAGTTCGTTGCGTTGTCAGAGCGGATTTCTGAAGGGATGCCTCTTCTTGAATTTCTGTCAGCAAAACTTCAGAAATCCCTTCAGAATTCCGTTAGAGCGGATTTATGAAGGGATAGGTCATGGCACATTTCCAGATGAACTGCGTGAGTCGCCATGCAGGTAAAAATCAGCCCATACCGTTTGCTATAGGTGGTTGAATTGTTTGACGCGAATGGTCCAAAAATTTGATTGAAATCGACAGGATGGGAGAGGAGACATTTCAGGTTGGAGTCAATAGGTGAGCTGGCGTCGGCAGTCATAACAACTGTTGTGTATTTCACGTATTTGGGATCTGGCTGAGAGAATCCAATAGTCAGCTCGGATTGTGTTGCGTGTACGCTCAGTTGGGCAATTTTCATTAGAGATGTGAACATTTTGGATGAGGAGGTAAATTTTTGGGTGTTTTCCATATTCAATTTGTCGAGAAAAAGCGAGAGGGTCAGATTCGGCTAGAGGTAGCAATGATATTTCTTTTCTGGAGATGTCTTAGCTCGTTCGTAAAAGAGTCCTGTTGTGATTATTTGATGAAAAGTTTCATTGCCAAGTCTATGTCGTATGCGTTCAGGGTGATACTATGATGTTGATTTTTGTCAGTTGTCGAAGGCGGTGAGATTGATGAGGGTGAAAACTGAATCAAGTTATGACGAGGTTTCTGATGAGGGGTTTGAGATACTGATTGATCAATGGAAGTTTTGCTGGTTGAGTTTCTTAACAGTGCGGCGGCAATAAAAACAAAAATTGTTGCGCGGAGAAGGCGGTTCTACTTCGAAAAACGTTCGTAACTGGTGCAGGAGCTGCTAACCATGGGATCTTGGAAGGCTGTCGCATAGCAAAAATGATGCTGATCGGACAAAGATTTTTCGGTAACACTGAAAACGCAATCATATTGTCATAGTGTATGATGGGGAGGCTGTTTCAAAGGGCGGCTTGGGCCAGGCATCTTCTGTCTGAAGAATGAAATCTGGTCCATTGAAACAACGACTGTTAAGGTTGAAATCTGAAAAGAGGATTCCACGAGTTCCATCATCGGCGGGGTTGAAATAACCTGGGCAGTGTTTCCACTGAGTAGAATGAGTAAGCTCCAGTATCTCTGCTACAAGGTTTGCATCAAAGATTTGTTGTCTTCTGTTTAGTCTACGAAATCATTGCAAAACTGTGCTGCTATCAGTCCAGAGATAAGTGTTGTTTAGAGAGAAGCGTTGTTTTTGCCTGATGATACTAGCAAGACGAGCACCAAACAGAGCTGCATGCAGTTTAAGTTTCGTGATGGTGTGTTGTTTCAACGGGGTTTCTCGGGCCTTGCCTGAAGCAATTGTAACTTTTGGCCTTGAATCGGAATCCGCTGTGTAAACAAGGTAAGCTACTGAAGCAAGAGAGGCATCTGAAAAGAGAGGCATCTGAGGCATCTGAAAAGATGTGCAAGTTAATTTCTGAGTTAGGCTCTGCGAAATAATTGCGAAGCACGTGGAGCGGTCGAAGGTTGTCGGCTTCTCGGAGAAGATCAAATAATTCGGGTGTTCTCTTTGGTAATTTTTTTGTCCCATTTTAGTTTTTTTTCCAAATGCTGAATAATTCGGAGGCGAATTGTGACAGGCGCGGCAAAGCCAAAATGGTCGAATATGGAAGTATCCAGAAGGTTGCGCTGCGTTGGCTTCTTCCTTTTCAGATCCTCAATTTTCTTCATCTGAAAAACTAGTGAATCAGAGGAAATGTTCCATTCAGTTCCCAATATCGTTTTTAGGTCATTCAACTCGTTGTGAGATATGGCGCGGTGTAAAGGAGGTGTTGCACTTAAATTCTTTGGGCTTAGAGTGATTCACTTAGTCCAGGTTGAACCATTTGTGGCGAGCACCTTTCACATATCAGTAGATAGTTGTAATGCCTCTTCCACGGTGTTGGTTGACTCGAAAAAAATGTCCATGTGGAAATTGCCGTCAATAAGTTCTTTGATGTGGGGGTAATCGTTTTTGTTGTCGTCGCACATGTTTGGAGAACAAAGTTCTTGCAAGTTGGCGAGCATTTAGCGCCAAAAACGAAACGAGTATAGTTGTAACAGTCTAGCTGAATTGTTTCCCAGATTAATCTGAGAAATTTCCTGTCTTCGGGTCTGAAGGAAACTTGCATGTACATGCTTTCAATGTCTGCATTGATGGGATATTTCGGTTCTCGAAAACGGCAAAAAAACGGCGATTAAATTGCTGAGGAGGTCCGGTCCAACTAAAATCATGTCGTTTAGGCAATCTCCTTTGTATCTGGATTTCGTGTTTGAAACTCTGCGTAGTTTTTCAGGCTTATTTGGGTTCGTCACTCCATGTTCTGGCAGAATCTCCTCACTCGGAAGTTTGCGATTGTTTTTCTTGGTCAAATCGTTTGTGAGTGTGTCCTGGTACATTGCAAGTTTGTCGGGGTCGTTGAGAAGGCGGGTTTTCATTTTCTTGAATTGTTGAGCGGCAGCAAAATACTTGTTGGGAAGGCATGCGTTAGGTTTCCAGAGAATTCCGACTTTTTACCTTTCTTCCCTGTAGCTAATAGTCTGCCGAAGGTTCTAAAGGGCGTATTTTTCGTCTTTTGAGAGAGTTACTTCTGGAGCGGTTCAGTAAGTTTCCATTTGCCAGGTTGACGCTAGTAGTTCGGAAAGGTGTGCGTCTTCGTTGATGCCATTGTGGTGAGAAGAGTAGGCTCGGAAAACTGAATTTCTGAGTATGTCGGCTGTTGGGCCACCAATTTTCCAACCAAGAGGTGTGAAAATTCCAAATTGCTTGAGCTGTAGCGAGATCGATGGTGAAGCTTCATATGAGAATTGAAACTTGGTTGTTGTCAAAATCTGGAAAGTTGATATCCTTGCGATGACCGTAACTGCTACAGATGATGTTGAGTTTGTCGGTTTGAACATCTTCTAGGTTCAGCTTGTCGAGCACGTAAGCACGTTTCACTATAAACTGCTCGCTGAGGTTTCCAAATGGGCGAATGGTCAATTCAAAGATCGTTCTTTGATTAGTTTCGAATCGTGAAAACCATCGATGAAGAATTCTTCTGTTTCGAGGCTTTCTGATAACCGAAGAGAACCGGATATCGATTGTAGCAAATAATTGTCATTGCTTCCATTGTCAAGAAAGCCATATGTGTTAATATAATTGTGTTTGTTGCGAATTGTAAAAGGTACATAGAGCAGTAATGAGTGTGCGAAGCGTTTCTTCTGTCGGTTGACTGAATTGTGTGGTCTGTTTGAAGATAGTTTCTGCGGTGAGGAAAGGTTTCGAGTGCTGTTTGGATTTTGCTGTTGATTAATGCTGCTATGATTTTGTCTGTTGCAAGTGATGCATTTTCGCTTCGAAGTGCAATCTTTTGCCATGTATTGTCCAAAACAATAAGGCAAAGGTTTTTTGCATGTATAAGCTTTCGCTTATCGTCAAATGTTAAATCTATGTACATGAAATATTGTGAGGGGTGACGATCCAGGTCACAAAAAACGCAAGGAGTTCGTCCTTTTTCCGGTATTTTTGTGATCTCCGAAAATCTGTCGTTGCGTGTTTGGGGCTTATTGCCGCGAAGGTTGTTGCTTTGGCTTTCACTGTTTTTTTGTTGACTTGATGAAGAAAGTGGGCTAGATGAGGAAGTGAAGTTCTTTTGGGGTAGATAGTCACAAGCTAAGGCAAAGCTGGGCTGCTGAATGCGGTTGTTGATGTATTGGGTCCATTGTAGTCGCTCAGAGTGGTGAAAATTGTCGGCTGCAATTTGCACGTAGATGGTGGACTTCAGGTCGTTGATGAACATAAGTGTCCGAAAAGTTTTCCACAAGATTGCAAATGAATATGAAAACTCCATAAACGATTGCTTATGATGCGTTGAAGGCATGCGGAGTTGCTGTAGCTTGTTGATATAGTTGTTGATAATTGTCTGGTCTTCCAAATCGTAGTTCGAGTTCTTGAAAAGCTGTTGCATACATAGCGCTATTGCATGAGTGTTCGGAAATAGCTTGATGAGCGCTCCTGTTGTCAATGTTTGCAAGTGTGGTAGCTTTTCTGCGTCGGAGATTGGTTGACTGTGAACAGTAGCTTGGAACAAGCCGTACCACGTGTTCCATTTCGTTGGATCAACTTCATACTTGTCAATTTGATCTTTGGTAGTCGTGATGTCTGTGTAATCGTGGAAAATGAAATTGACGCAGTGTAAACTGCTGTGTTGATGTGAGTCTGAGTCGTGAAATTGGTCGGAATAAACGGTAATGCGGCAAAACTATTCGATTGCGGAATAACTGTTGGTTAATGCTACTGGTTGTTTGGCAAATTCTGGTTGTTTTCGACTGATGTAGACATGTTTGCTACAAAAAACGATGGTTGTTGCTGTTGAGTAGGGGTGATTGGTGATGAGTTAGCGCTGAATTCGATAGGAGCGTTTTTGTTAGCTTTGAAGAATAGTTTGAAGAATAGGTGCGTTTTGGTTGTTGGTCTGCGCGATGTTTTTTGCTGCAGATAGTGCGTCTGTTGCATTCATTAATTTTTCGCTTGAGTAGGCTTCTGTACTCACTGACAAGGTCGACTACTTGTCTTCAATTCCAGTGAATGTTGACATGAGATCATCTGGCTGTGAGTCTTCTGTCGAATGGTGGATGAGGTAAGTCGTCGATTCCTCAAGCTGCTTCAAGAGTGAAGATGTTTCTGCTTTGATTACTGCTAGTTTAAAGTCGGTTTCTTCTTCTGCGATGGCTTTAACAATTCGGCTGAGGATTCGTTCTTGTCGTTTGACTAAAAAATTGCTTTGTCCGATTGTACTTTTCGTAGGCATTCTGTCGTTGAAAGCTGGTCGATTGTGTTGTTCGGAGTTGTTGATGCTGTTGTTGAGCTGTCGAATGTTGCTGCGGTGGTGATTGGCTCTGCTGTGACTATGTTCTGTTTCTACCTAAATCTCAAACTAAACGAGAAGCGAAAGCACGTAACTTGGAAATTCCAAATTCAAGTATTAAAAACAAATAAATTATCAGAGCTGTAGATATTTCTATATGTCTCTCTGATACTAGAGAGAGAAAAAATTAGTTTCACTTAATGAGGACGTGAAACGTTACATCAGTAACCCAATGAGGACGTTAAGTTCTAAGTAAACCGGGGACCGGGGAAAACAGTAACCAACCAAATCAAAAGTTTTTTCAATGTTTTGCGATTGCAAAATACTCCCGGCAAAACTCCTTTGATGTGGAGCAGGGAATCTTTCTACCAGATTAAAGGATCGTATAAAAGTTGAGTGCCATAAAAACTCAAACTGTATGGAATCTGTTTTATCTCAAGTTTTTCTATTTAATTATGTACGTTGTTCTGTTTCAAGAGCTAATAACAATTGTCAAGAATTTCCTCAAACAATAGTTAACTCCCTCAAACAAAAGTTGATATCTGAACAGTTGCAAAAACAAAAACAAAAACAAAACAATTATTTCAAAGTTTTCGTGTTCATGAGTTTAAGTCAATTCACTTCTGTCTTTTCGGAATGTTTTCACTTTCATGTCGTTTTTCGTCGTCTCATATATATGCGTGCAACATATATATGCCTTGATATTGCTGAAACTGTGCACCAAACAGTAGTGCACTGTACAATTAACAAAAAAATTACGTGGGATTTTAGATATAAAACTATCAGTTTTCTTGCAAAAAACATTAGTTAGCACATTGCTTGCATAGATAAGCACCGAATATTTGACAATATTCTTAGCAAAAACTACAAAAAAAAAACAATTTTTCTGACATTTTTTCATATGTAAGTCGTTGTTTGTACGCGGTGTGAGGATAAAATGTAAACGTCGGTGTAGAAAGTTAATGAATTAGTCATAATCAACATCTTTTGTCTAAAAAACAAGAATAACGAAGAAAAAGAGAATTAAAATTAGCTAAAAATCAATTGACGCTAAATTTTTGCCTTGGAATCGCTACGTAGCTTACATTTCAGTAGAATCAAATTTCCTTAGCCTGATTTTTCAGATAACACACGTTAAACTAAAACTTAAAAACTTCAACCCGGTTTTTCTCGACACTGCGTGGAAAATGTTGGGCTTTTAAATGATGTATCACTCGGTCCATTCTAATGGTTATTTGTGATAATTGAGTTTGCGTGGAAAACAAAAGAAAAGAAAATAATCTTAGCTATTCCTGAAGTTAAGTTTCTTGCCCTTTCTCGATAGTATTTACAATAATTGTAAATTGCTTCGTAGGCTAGGTAGTATAATGAGATTGCTTTAATATGCATAACTAGTATTTCACAAAAAGTTTGAAAAAACTTGAATGTTTTCAACCAGAGATACACGTAAACTACTATCGAAAAGTGAAAAGTTTTTTGCATCACGCTATATTAGATGCTGATTTTAACCTTTAATTGCTTCAAAGAGGCGTTAAGAATAGAGAGGCCGTCCTTCATTCAAGTTACAAAACAAAATATAATTGAAAAACTATAAAATTTTGACAAACCTTGAGTCAGAGCTATTTCAGAGCTATTTCAGCTGTCGTTTTCTTTAGGTTTTCAGTTGATTATTTGTTCTTAGGTTGCATGGAAAACCTATTTGAAAATGTGAATATTATGATCGCTGTTTCCGACGTGACGTTGAAAAAGACTTTGACGACGTGACGTTTCTGATTGGCAATAAATTGCAATCAATTGGAGTTCAAACAAGAGGAAAAAATTCTTCTAAGGAGTATGCCTCGTTAAGGAAGTGCTTTATGTAGTTAACTAAACCATGCGACTTAAAAGCTAAATATGCGAAGCATTTGAATCAGCCGAAAGTTGTCTCATTCATGATAAAAATCATATATGAGAACTGAGATAAGCTCTTATATCGGGGGTGAAGTTTGCAAAATTTAGAATATTCCTTTAGGGCAATTCGTCTTACGGTAGCAATATTGGAATCCTTTTCAGCCTCATCTTCAGAAACTGGAAAAATTCGAAAACAAAACAATTTACTTCTCTTATTTATTTCGAATCTCAGTTTTCTGATCAAGTTTTCTGCGATTTTCCAACGTTAAAGAAAAAATATTTTATCGAAATATTGAAAACAATTGAAACTTACCTATTTTGAATCGTTTGGAGAGCGGCTGATTTTAGTGATAGAAATTTCAATCAAAGCTTCTTCTTAGATTAAGGACGTACTGGGAACATTTGATTAGAGCAACAAAAGATTTTTGTTTCCAATTTCAACTACTTCTTTGGTCCGAAACGCAAAACAGGAAACAAATTAATTACTTCGTTAAAAAGAAAGCACGATTGCAATCTTGCCTTTTCTTTGAATTTTTTTGTTCTATTCTTCACAGTTGATTTCAGGCAATTTTTTTGTTTTGACAAATGATAAATTTAATCACCATCTTAGGAAAAAATTGTTAAAAGAAAACATGGATTGCGATTTTTCTCCTTGTCAAAAATGGGAACTGCTCAAAACCATTCATTTGAGGAAAAAAACGAAAAAATAAATGCCCTATATCCATTTTCTTAAAAACCTATCAGTGATGCTGCAGCTCGACCGCTTGAGATGTGTATTTTTGGCATGCTAGCCTTAAAATTGTTTCTGCGTTTCGGCCAAGTTACCAATTTTTCGACATCCTTCCCTCTGATGGATCCATTAGCAGATCAAAGACATGTTTCTTTGGCTTTTAAAGCCATCGTAGGTATAAAATAAATTATTTACATATTTTACTAATCTATACTTGTTTACAATATAACTTGTCAAAACCACTAAGAAACGGTATCCTTAGTACATTTATGCGAATGTTTATGCAATCGAAACATCAATTTATGGTGCAACCAGCACTCAAACATTTTCATTTAAAAATTCTCTCTCTCCCATGCGACAATCTTGATCCGCCTCGAGATGAGGACCAGCACTCATTTTGTTTCGACTTTGGAATGCTTGTTTTGAGTCTTAAAACCAAAAATTAATATAGGAAAACTTGATCAAAGTTGTGCGAATTTCGCAAAATTTAAATATCTACATATTTTCTTGGCATAAAAAAATGCAATCCGTAATAATATGGTCTTGTGTTCAAAAAATAATGTGAGCCAGGGGAGTAGTTATCGGTAACTATTATTGATTAAATTTTCAACAACTTTTGTTTTAAAAATGATTGGGAAAATAAATTTATCTGATAAACAAGGATAGCCGTCTACTGTGCAAGGAGCACATAATGTTTCCACCATAGTCTCAGAAAAAAAAAACAAAAAAGTTTAATTGTAGTTTTTTTTTGCGTAGTGTGATAAAAAAAGGACGAAAAAGTAGAGCTTCGGAATAATCGAAAGTCATAATAAAGTATGAAATTTTGAAAACAAATTTTGCCGTAAAATGACTGCAAAAACAAAAAAAATCAAACTTTTTCAGAAAGCTATTAAGATAAGTTATCGTGAGCTTGCTCGCTTAATTTACCCGCTCGAATTTAGACGAAAAAGCAGAAATTTCAAATCGATTTTTCTCGAGGCCAGTTTTTCTGAAAAAAATTTAATGGCGTTCAAACACGACTGAAAGGCATTTAATGTATCACTCAAATGAATCCGGTGATTATGTGTGGATGCAAGTAGTGCGAGCAAAACAAAAAAATACAAAACCTAAAACACCCCAATACAATGTTCATCCCCATTTTGCAAATGATCGGAACAATGACATGAAATTTTATAAAATATCAAACTAAAAAATTTTTGGAGCTATACTCTAATGATGACTTATTGCGAAATCTTTATAACTCCATATGACGAATGCCGTCAAAACAATGAAATCCAAAAATTGATCAAAATTTTGATTAATTTTCAGACAATTCCATAAGTTCAGAAAGTTATAAAAGTGTTTTGAAGCAAGCAATTTTCCATAAACTAAAGTTATTTATTAATAAATATTTTCTCAGAAAATGTAGTATATATTGGATTCCACTGAAAAAAATTAAGCAAATAAGCTCATTCACTTTCAGTGAAATCCAATATACATGAAAAAAAATTTATATAAAACAAAAAAAGTCAAGTCATACTGCTTTTGTGCATACTGATTTTGCGTAGAAAACAAAAAAAATTAACACACCCGAATACAATGTTCCTCCCCAGTTTTTAAGTGATCGGAAAAAGTCCATAAAAAATTTGATTATATCAGATTTAAAAAATTTTGTTGCAAAATTCTGCTGATGACAGAGAAAAAAAATTGCGCAATAAGTTTAACCCGTATGAATGCCAAAAAAGGAAACCAAAATCTGATCAGAATTTTTTTTCTAAATTTTTGAAAAACGGATCAAAAAGATGCACATAAAATTATAGAAAATATTATAGCAAGCAGTTATCCATAAATTAAAATTATATTATAATAATTTGCTCAGCAAAAAAATTGTATTTAAAATTGGATTCCACTGAAAAAAGTTAAGCACAGGCTTGTTGATTTTCATTGAAACACACTGTGTGGAAAAATGATTAAGAAATTTATAAGAAAAACCAAAAAAATCGTACACAAAAAAAATCTTGATTCCAAAACAGCGCTAAAAGACTCAAAAAAATTAATAACTAAAACTTATTTTTTACGGCTGCTATTAAACTAATGAACTGAGCTATAGTAAGCCTGCTCGCTTGCTCTACTCGCTCAAAATGAGACGAAAAATCAAAATTTCATAAACAAGCTTTTCTCGACACTCAGAAAAACTTGAAAATTTTTATGTTGTTCGAACCACGACTGAAAATGTATAAATCTGTATATGACTCAACCCATTCCCATGATTATTTGTGGAGGCTGATTTTGCGTGGAAAACAAAAGAACAAAACTGAAACACACACTAATACAAAGTTTCTGCCCATTGTTCAAATCGTCGGAACAATGACATGGAACCTCAATTATATCAAATTGAAAAAATTTGTAGCTCAAATCTAGTTATTAAAAAATTTTGAAGCTAAAAAAAAATGAATATAATTTTTTTTGTGTTTTTTTTACATAATGGTTGCATCAAAACCATTTTATTGAAGAATTTTTTTTAAAGCATTTGTTTCGTTTCGATTGTTTCAGATAATGATTCATTTGAATAAGTTTGAACTACCAGAAAAGACGTTTTTTTTATTATTCTAGAGTTTAGTGTCATTTTTTGTGAGTGCTGTGATTTCAAACTAGTATGAAAACTGTACAAACGCGTAAAAACTCAAAAAAAAAATTAAACGCGTAAAAACTCAAAAAAAATTAGGCAAAGCAAAACTGACAACGGTTGTCTTCAACAAATGTAAAACAAAAAATGAACAAATTTCCAAAAGAATTGATTCATTTGCGCAATAATTTTATACATTTTTTTAAGAAAACGTTTATTGCCAAGGATGCTTTAAATGAAGCTTCCACAACCCATTTTCCCCTAGATGAAATTCAAATTTTTTAATCCGAATTCTTATTCTACGAATGTTACCCGATTGCGTTTCTCTCAAAAGTTTCATAAGCTTCAAAAGTTACAAAAGGCTTCAATGTGATAAGTCACTTGACTCATTTCGATGATTATTTGTAATACCTGATTTGGCGTGAAAAACAAAATTTAAGAACACGTCTGATTACAAAGTTGCTCCCATTTTCAGTGGTCGAATCAAAAAACCAACAGAGTTCTCACTACATTATATGGTTCTCTGAATTTTTTTTTTCATGTTTTGAAATAGCAAAGGCTAAAGTTTCGGATATGTTAAAATCATATAATACCTTAATTTTCTTCCACACCACTTCAAGGAAAAAAAACTTATAGGTTTGAGGTTTTTTTTTCAGTATGTATCAAAAAACATAAAAGTTGTATAAAAGAAACTTCAAGGGGCTACTTTTGTTTTACTTCTACTTAAGCAAATGAGTTTTCAAGCAAAAAGTTCTTAAGAACAGCGTCTTGCGGGTAACTTTCAGTGACTGACCTTAAAAAAAGTCGCCAGCTTCAGTTGACTCGATCATTTTGCTACTATATTTTTGTGCAAAAATTGTTCTGAGATTCGGCTAGGGACTTAGTTTAGTATTTTTTAGCCATTCTCCTTATTGTCTGAAAAGTTTGTTCTTTCAGTGTTTGTCACCAGAATCAAATGCAGATACAACATCGAAGTAGAATCTTTCGTTCAAATTCAATGCAAGTTGGGACAAAACACGGAACCGCAAAATTTGCTTTTGTAAAACGCAAAATTTCTCAAAGCAAAAACAAAAAAGCTATTTTTAGACAAGAGATACATTCTTAGCAAATACAGTAGCACAAAAAATGGGTTGAAGAAACAGAACATCCGAAGAATGTAATCGGTGAGTTGCACAAAAACTATTTTGTGAAAAAGTCTAATCTGGAAAACATTTGCTCATGGATACTGACATGTGTCTGGCAAATTTGCAGAAACCAACAAAAGCTTAAATAGTTTTTGGAAAAACTGGAAGTCGGGAACAACCTCTTTGGTTGCTACTATAAATTCAGCTTTATTCATATTAATATTGAATGAGCTCTTTTCTAGTCCCCCTAACAGTCCTTGTAACAAAAAACTATGCCCTCGTCCATCACTGTTATTTTTATTATTATGGGGCTATAACTTGCACATGTGGTTATTGTGGGATAAAGTCATCAAATGTTAGAGATCACAAATGATTTTCAAAAATCAGTTCCTCTCCCCTAATTAACAAAAATGTGCATTTTTTTCAAGTGTTTTACCGCGGTAAATACGTTCGGAGCTTCTGTATCAATCTTTTTCCTGTTTTACCGAGATTTTCAGGAAAAAATTATTTTAGCTTTATAGTTTTAAATGGCAAACTGCTGCAAAAATGAACAGGGCCACATGAAAACCGAGAGAAAGAATTAAGAAATTCGAAGCTTCATCTAGGTTTTGTTAGTTACGAAAGGTAGCAGAAGCGTTTGCAAAAGCTAGAGTTCAATTTTCTTACTAAATTAGTTCATTATCCATCAAGTCAATTCAGCCTTCAGCTAAACTTAACTGAGATTTGAAGCTGACTTTGAGGATTTGTTCACACTTTTATAAATTGTACGGCAAGTCTAGGCAATAACGCGATATGTCAACTTAAGAAACAGCAGAGTTATGTAGGCCAATTATATTAGTCTTTTTATCATAAAATTCTTCAGAGCGATTGTGTTTGGATGTGTATTTTGAACTCGGATCTCACAATAAACAATTAAGCTCACGCTCACGACTGACACCGAAACCTATTTGACTAATTTCGTCGCTCGGGACGCCGAATATATACATATATCTCAACTTGAGATTTTATTTAAATTATTTTCGCATCGGAAGATTTTTTGAGGTGTTTTTATCTCTTTTTTAATACAAATCGAATGTTAAGCATCAAAGTATACCTATCGCTCCTTTTACAGAATCCCCCCACACCTGGGCGATATTCGTTGCTAAATACAAAATTCACATAATGCTTAACCGTTGAGTTAATTCATTATAGAAAGTGGCAAATCGTTACTGGGTAACAAAGGAAAAAAATAGTTAAAGAGATCCCAAAACAGTTTTTATTTTTTTTATTAGGCCTCCATGAAGATAAATGAGCAATTTTTTATCAATGTTTGCGTTTTAAATAGCGCTTTATTTAGTTCAGTTTAAGCGATTACGTTTCGTTCCGTAGCTTTTAATTTCCTATAAAAGTCTGCACAAAGAAAATTAATTACAAATTCAGAGTATCTGCTTTTTTACCTCGTTTTTTACAAGTAAATAAAAAACCTAGTTGAATGCTGTACATTATTTTTATCTATCCTAGGACTTTCAAGCATTAAAATGGTTTATTGTAGTTAAGTTTGAGCTGTGACGCAAGACAGGATGTTGTGACATTTGCCAATGATTTGGTTAATATTTAACCTCGAACATTGCTCAAAGCATTCGCCCAAAACGTACCATTTATTTGCAAAAGCACGTGAATATATAAAATCTATCCAAGTTATTCAGAATTTGCAAATGTAAAACTCTTTAACTATTTAACACTGCTACATTATAAGAGCTCAACCTATCTTAAATCGATGAACTTGCTTTGAGAAAGCATACATTTTGATAGAGCTTGTCATTTTTGACTAGTTTGAAGTTTGTTTAGAACAAATTTTGATTATTCTTGTTTTCTTTTTGTCTTAGTTTCGAACGCACTTTATCGCCTTTGTTTCTGTACAATTTTGAACTGAAACTACCATTTGAATAAGGTTTTTAGAAGTCAGCTATTCAGAATCTTAAAACCTTCAAGTCTTCGAATAATCAGCCTCAAATGGCGTCATCGCAAATCAAAGGTAAGTCATTTTTTGTTGTCCTATATTTTACCCGGATAGACGCAATATATTTCATCGACTTTTTGTTCTGTCTAAAAACACGTGCAGAAATTTCAAAATCTTTTTCTTTCGCGAAAAGAAATTCCTGTCAAATTTGTCGTCAGGTTTTTCAAATGCTCCACACTAATAAAATTGTTTAATGATAAAATTTCTGATTTAAAAAAAGCTCGAAGCATTAATTTATTTTTAGCATCTCATTATATTTTTATTGAACCAGGATTATGTTTCTAGATCATTTAGTCAGCGAAATCTGAATAATTTAAAGGAATACAAAATTCTATCAGGAAGTTTTCATAATCAAGAATTTTGTTGCAAAAAAAACGTTTGAATTAAAAGATCAAAACAGCCGTTTTATATAGCAGAAACTTTCAATTGATGGCATCCTTATCATGTTTGTAGCTTCTCAGGATAACGCCAGTTTAATCTAAACCAATTTAAAACAACTTTCTTTATGAAAAAAAAAAACAGATATCGCCAAATAATTTTAGAAAAATTTCAATTGATTCATCAAAAAAACGTTTTTAGACCATTTTGATTTTTTAATCTCTAACTACTTTTAGTCAATTACAGGGGAAAATGCGTTATATGTTCTGCAATAAAATTTTCAGCGAATCGAAAAGTGTGCTTAACAAGGCCAAAAAAAAGTAAAATGAAAACTTCCGCCTCTAAAAAAAATTGTTCTAGTCTTTTATGTTTTGTATTCTCTCTGTTGTTCAGGTTTATTCTTTTCTAACTGTGAACTTATTTCACTCGCAATACTGGTCAGTTGAAAAAATGCGTTTCATTTTGCTTTACTGTGATCAGTTTTTCAGCACGAGACAACAATCTCAGACCAAAATTCTTTTTGGCAAAATTAAAATTATAATGCGCAGTTTTTGTTGACAAAACAATAAATTCGAGGAATTTCTCATTAAAATTGTTTGAAAGAGTCACTCCACAAAATTTGCCAAACATGTAATTTTCTTCACAAATAAGTCGCATTTTCACCCGGGGTGGTGATTTTATTCAGACCAAAATCAAAAAAGTTAACTGCTTGTGGGCATCAAACCGGCAACCTTCGGATTGCCAGGCGAGTATGCTTTCACTAGAATAATGTGCGGCTTGGCCGCTGGAATAGTACTTTGAACATTTGTTTCACAATGCAAATTATTTATGCTGGGAAAACTATCCGCACTCATAATCGTTCCAAACTGAATTGAGGCATTCGTTTCAATTTAAATTGACTCAATTTTTAACATTTTGGTATTATCAGCATGAAATTTGTAGTTTGTCAATATTTCATAGACCAAAATTTATTCAAGACCAATTCATGAGCAGTGGGAACATTCAGGGCTTTGTCTTGATACAAACAGTTTTTTTTATATCGCCTAACATTAAAGTTGCCTGAATTAGTCACCCCGATCTATTTGCGCTATAGCAAACGTGCTGAATGAACTGAGCACAGTGGAACAAAATGAACGGAAATTTTTCTTCCAACCAAAATTTCGCGTGAAAAAAAATACAAGCCCGAAAGAGTAAAATTGAAAGTTACAAAAACTTTAGTGACGGGAACAAGTTTTCTTAGAGGCGGACAAAAAATCTTGAAGCAAAAATTTATAGCCCTCTTGAACTGTGGGATAACAATAATGGCAACAAGTGGAAAAAATCCGCAAATTACTTTCAATCATCAAATTTTTCGCTTGCCTCAAATTGATTATGTCCATCATGTTGCAATAAAAAAATTCTACCGCAAAATAGAACGAGTGAATTATCTTTTTAATTTTAAGCTCAGGATAGCAATGTTTTTTTGAATGATATAGAAAAACTGTCAAAAACGACTAGTTGAAAAGTCAAAATTTGTCTGAAGAAAAAAACGATCTTGACGAATCTCCGTCAAAGCTCCTTCCAGACAAGAAAAAGTTTGGCTTTGTAAAGAGAGCTATTAGTTTTCTCTTTTTCCAAAAATTCGGTCATATTTTGTTTGTATTGAACACAGTTTTTGCCGCCAGTTCTTTTTAAAAATCGAAGAACATATTTATCTATATTTTTGGTGAAATTGAACTCTAAGCGTTCATCCAAAATTTTCCCGTGCTTCAGAGTTGCATCTTTCAATTACTGTTCATCAAGAAGGAATATGATCATAGTTTGTTCGTTAGAAGTAATTGAAGCTTATTCTGGCTCTTTCCCTTTGTTGACCATTCTCAACCTAAGCAAAAAATCACTTCCCTAAAACAGTTTTTTTTAAAATAATATGGTAGCTTTAAGTAGCCAGGATGGCTATGACGGTAAAATTTGTGTTTTTAGTTATATCGTATGATAGAGGAATGATGAGCTGGGCAGGTCTTATAGTTCATTAGTAGATTGGCTCTCAGTTTTTTTTAAATTGGTCTTGAAACACCTTATTAAGAGAGCATATATTTCTAAAAGTGCTAAGAGAGCTTGGACGGAGAAAGTTCCTAGATGTGCAGATAGCTATAGTTTATTATATAGGTACGTTTTTAGTGGCCACCATTAAGCCAGCGGCACGTTTGAAAGTTTCACGAATGAACGCTCCTTTGGTAGCGTTTGAGTATTGACTTTTTGTAGCTGTTAAAATCTATTTTGATCAAACTGTAGAAAAAAGATTTGAGAAATTATAACTCTTTGTGTGACTGATCTCGTATTATACATAGGCCATCTGATTATAAATAGACTTTCAGTAGAGACAAAGATATAAATGTTCTTCGATTACAATAAATTTAATAAACTCTGCTACAATTGTCTTCACCGATATACCATAAAATGTATGAAAAAAGAGAAAAAAAAACAAAAAACCGGGAAATTACGAATTTTCGTAAAAGCGTTTTTAGGTTTTGCAAATTTTTAATTGCTATCTGCGCTTATGGATAGCAATTAAGCAACTAAAAAGTTGTAAAACCAAAATTTTCTCACTAAGCTCGTCATATCGCGTTTTTTTCTCAATTTCAAAACTTCAAAACTGTTTTTTTTTCTGTGTTGGACAAGACAATCGAAGCGGGGATATTAAAACTCTTGTAATTGGAGCACTGTTATATCAATGTATTTTTTGTTATATACTGTTTGTTATTTACTATTTTTAGAACTTGTATTGTATGACTTTACTCTTGCTGCAGATGAGTTATCGTGGCAGTTATGATCTTGTTTTTTCAGCTTTGTCTCTGCTGGTGTTGTGTGTCCTCTCATTCACGAGTGTAAAATCGGACCAAGACAGCGAAATAGACCCAGTGACCGAATTTGTGAGAACAAAAATTAAACAAATCATATTTCGTGATTGAACAAAAATATATCTGATTGTTCTTGATTGTGTTCAGGTTCCGAGCGCTTTGGGCAAAGTACAGGTTTCTAGTCAGAATGATGCCGGCTTTACCTATCTGTATGCAGAGTTCGAGGCATCCTTCACCATTCCATATAAAGTAAGAATCTTACCAAAAATTGATCGGCTGAGAAAGCGACAATCTGTGTTCTGTTCTCAATCTTTGCTTTTTGCACAATCAAAGCCTTTTCTGGGCCACAAAGCAAGTAATGCAATTCAAAGATAGGAAAAACGTGAAAAAAGTAAATTTTTCAAACGAAAATCAAACTTTTTTAGTATCACAAAAAAAGCAGTCCTCAATGAAACCACTTTATTGCGGTTTTTGTACCAATTTGAGATATTCATTTTGAGACGGAAACTAAAATTTTTCTAAAGGCGCCTATATTTGCTACTTTTGATTTTAAAGGGGAAGCGCACGTCAAAAACACGCGATTTTTTGGCAAAAAGTTTTTCAAAAACAGGGTCTTTTTAGTGCTTTAGGAGAGCTCGGAATTTTTTTTGACCCCCCCCCCCCCCTCCTCATGAAAATCCTAGATCTGCCCGTTTAGAGGCAGTACTTTTTATTCGTTGAAAATCCGTATCATTTCATTAGTTATTAGTTTAACTATTTACCATGTTACCATGCCCTAAAACTGTTCGTTTAGAACTCTACCGAGGATGAACTGGACGCAGAAGTGAACATGCCTGGAAACGCAAGCTGCAGTGGTGCTTATGATTCGTCGGACTGCGATAGCATCTCACTCAACTGTACGTGGGTGGCCGACAACACTAAGCCCGAGGAGGAGTGGGAGTTCAGCATGGTGAGTAGACGAGAGCGACACTAGTCGCACGGGCCGAGGTACGCGACTTAAGTCGCGACCATCGCTACCCAAAATCAATAAGATGCTACCGTCGCGACTCAAAATGGGCAAGTCGCGGCCGAGAAACCTCTGTGCGACTGCAGAACTTTGGTCCAGCGATACCCTTTAGCTGGAGCATTTTCAGTCGCCAATTATGTCGCGCACCTCGGCCTGGACAATAGAGGATGTTTCTTTTGCAAGATAATCTAAAAAGATGCACCAATGAATTTTTATCAAGGATTACAAAACAGTATCAAAGTTAAGGCGACTTTAAATCAATGTTCGTAATTAAAACATTCAATTGCTACATGCGGATTTAACACAATCAGTATGAAAAAGTATAGCCAACGGTTCTGCTGACAAAACTGCAGAAAATGTCGGATTGTATGTTATTACTTCAAGTAGATACTCTTTTTATTGGGAAACAATTTTTCAGATTTTCCTAGGCGAGGTTCGGACCCGGTTTACAGCATCGAAATACCTCGATTATACACGCTGAATTAACGTTTTTAGAAGCCTCAATTAAACCATAAAAACCTCAACAAAATTGTACGTCAATTTTTTTCTTGCTTTTGTGCTATGCAATACCTCTTGTCTGTCTATTGAGATGATCTTACAACGTAGTACAAGATAGACTTTCTTGATTGGATATGGGTAAAATGCAGAAAAAAAGCTGCAAACTGAAACCAAGGAATTGAACCAAAAACGAAAGCAAGAATCTCGCGCCGAGATACTGAGAGGTCTAAGAGGATACTAAGAATCTCGCGCCGAGGTTCTCAATTAATGACAGATGAGATATTAGGTTAAATGATTTCTTCGGTAGAGTATTGCTTGAAAGACAGATTGTCCGCACCCGCTATTGTAGATCCAAACAGACTGGAACCCCTTTTTTGCTGAAAGCAGCTTATCTATTTACACCTATTTATTTTTCGAAAGGAACTTTGAAAATCTACAGAACCTCACAGAAGAGCAATTTTACGCAAATGTTACTTTGATGTTCTCAATGAGGATTTTCAATGGCAATCCAAGAGACCAATACACACTAGCCAGAACCTTTTGTTGGAAGACTTAGTTGGCTTCGTCCATAGAAGCAGTTCCAAAGAATATTACTTCCAGGCCAGAATATCTTCTCAGAATTCTGTTTGAAGCAAAGTGACTGGTTCCGCCAACTAGAGAACAGTTTCAGGTGAATTAGTCGGCTTCGCAGTAAAAATCGCTACTGTTCGTCATATTTTCGAGATGAAGGATATTTTTGACCAAATAAGTGAGAATACGACTGATGCTTTTTCTTAACGCTGCAAGCAAGTTTATTCAGATTTTACAGAGAGCGTGTCTTATTGCGATTGGGCTGCCTCGTTTAAGACGGTGTGTATGACGGCCAGTCGAAAACTAACGCGGTAAGACAGTAGAGAAAAGCGCATGGTAACAATAACAGAGAGCAAGTAGTTGTTCGGTCATTAGTCCTACCCCAAATTACACCCGCTACCCCTCACTCGACTCACTTCTGTTTATTGAGACGCTTGGTTAGTTTCTCTTGTTATATATATTTTTTGTGTTTTAATGGCTGTTACATGTTTGTTATGGCACAGCAAGCAGGAAACGGCGCGGGAACGGGGAAAAGTCCTTAAGGAATTACAGCATTCTGGCCGAGTAAATGCACGGAGGCACCAGTGCTGTGGGAGCACTGGATAACCCGCTTTACTTGGGGAATAATTGCAAAACATGGATTCAACCCCACATCATTTTTTACGCCAAAAAAATGACGGCAGCACAAATTACGGAACTATCGGCGGGCATACTTAAGAAAAGCCGTTTGGAGGCAGAGCAAACCCTATTTTCGAACCTGTACTTATTTTTGGGCGAGACCTTGCAAATATACGATAACCGAGGCTAATGGACGCGTTTGAGGATGTATTTAGAAAAAAAACGTAACAAAACGTTCGAGACGTACCAGTTATTGTCAAGGAAGAAACACAATTGGGAATCGTTGGAGATGTTTCACTCAGTACTCAACGAGTTGGCGGCGCGGTTTAATTTGCGTACCAAAGGCAACAAAAGCAACTCACAATTTGTTTTAAAAATCAGGGCTTCAAGAACGCACGTGTTGGGTACGGAAAGTCACCAAAAGATACCGCATAGGTCCTATCACGGTGATGCCATGTGGATCGACAGCAGTTCGACGATATCTAATCTCCTTATCGGGAAACTTAAACATACTTTTGGTGCCCAGTGAGTGCGATTGACACCAATTGATACAGATGACGGCCAGTTCCGGGATGATTGGACAAATCCACTGAAATTATTGGTTGAGATGAAGGCGACGCTCTGCTCCAAAGAATGGTTGATCGAAGCTGCTTTTACCTTAAATGAGGGGTGCAGAACTTAAATTATCGGGAAGAACATAATGACAGCACTGGGACTCAAGCTGTCCCAAGCACCGGTGAACGAGGGAATAAAGAACATCTACGGGCAACTCGCGCAGAACGAACAAGGAGCAGGGCTGGATGACGAACAAAAACATTTCAGCAAGCCATTCAGTAATGTGTTTAACAGGATTGAGCGCATACGTAACGATAAAATCCAAGAGGAATTCTTGAAGAATCAAACTCCGGTGCAACAAAAAGGCAGAAGAGTACCAATCACCCTTCAGGGTTAGGTGGATAAAAAATCATTAATGTATTGAAACAAGGCCATTTAGAAAAATTGGAAGAACGTTCAGATACATATTTTAGAATCAAGAGAACTAAGCAAGTTCATAAGATAAAATAAAAAATTCCAAACATCGAGGAGTTCATAGACATCGCTGCGCAAAAGATTGGAAACAGCATTATCCGGGGAAGTAATTTTCACAATGATGGACCTAACAGACGTACATTGGCATTTGCCAAAAGCCAAAAAATATTCAAAAAACCGTACAGATTTGAAACGGGTTTCTATGGTCTAATGATTGCCCGCGGAATTACAACGGGTAAATGATGCAATTTTCATTGGTTTCCTGTGCCCGCATGCTTTCAAAGATGATTTCCTAAAAATATGAGGAGGTTTCATAGTTGAACACATCCAATTGATTTCGAAAAAGCTGGATAAAGATACTAAGACTCTAAAATTGCAAAAAAAATTGAGTTTTTGCGAAAAAAAGAAGTGTGAATGGTTGGGCCATTGCAATACGCACTCATGCATTACGCCGGTTGTCAGATATACGGAGCCCATCAATGTGTTGAACCCACCGAAAACACCCCCTTGCTGTTAAAATCGTTCATGGGGTCAACCCTTAGCCTGCGAAATTTTTTACCGGCCTTAGCCAATTATTCGGGGCCCTTAAGTACTATGCTCAGTAAGAGAAACGAATGCATATGGAAAACTGGCTGCCAATCAGCATTCGCGAACCTCAAAAAGAGGGTTGCAATCATTGATGAATTAAAACACTTTGGCGTTTGCAAGGATTGTTGGATTGTATGCAATCAGAGCCAGAACGGCCTGAGCGCGGTTCTCGCACATATTAGCACGAAAAGTTAGAGGCCATTTTCGTTAGCCTCCAGGTTCCGAAACGCGGCGGAGAAAAAAAATTATTCGAAAAATGAATTAGAGATGCTGAGTGATGTGTGGGGGGCCGAATGAAATTAACAGAAATTAATAGAAATTACATCTTTGGAAGACATTTAACAGTTGCGACGGATAAAAAAGCACTCATTCGGCAAAAATCGGGATATCGGAATTTTTGTCTGGACACCTCGTTTGTGAAGCATCGCTTGTTAGTGCTTAAAATAAATTTTTCACCATGACAAAATTGGAATCTATCAAAGACAATGTTTTAGAAATTACATCTTTGGAAGACATTTAACAGTTGCGACGGATGATAAAGCACTCATTCGGCAAAAATCTGGATTGCGGATTTTTTGTCTAGACACCTCGTGGGTGAAGCATTGCTGGTTAGTGTTTACGATAAGTTTTTCTCAATGACAAAATTGGAATCTATCAAAGACACCTCGTTTCTTCAAACGTTAAAAGGCCGCCAGAAGATATAATATTGCCTTAATTTCTTTATCATTAGGATTGATGTTTGAGCCAATGAAGCGTGCATTAGGCAAATACGAGGCTAAAATGACGTCGATTGAAGGCGGAAAGTAATGCGCTGCAAATTCAGCCAACCAGAAGGCGATACTTCGCGTTTCGTAGTGCAACGGATGAAGAGGCGCTAAAGTACTCTAAACCATAACAGATAACGACTTAAGTGAGTCAGGTAAAAATGAGACAAAATCTCCATATTGCTCAAGTTTTAGGTCCTACTTGATCTTCAATATAAAGAAACCAAATAATACATTTTGTCAATATCTAAAGATCACGAGGTCGATCAGCTCGGAAATTGAATTGGTGGACGCCAGCTCAAAGCGATAAAATCTAGAAGCAGCGATGTGAAAACCAACTTTGTATTTTGATTTCACCGGCGTTCGCAGGAGAGACTTTTCCGACGGCGTGATTTTCCAAATCTAGTAATGACTGTCATCCCATGCCAATGTTTGATGTTTGTGAAAAACGGAAGAAAGCAAATACGCAAAAGAAGAAGGGCGCGAAAACTTAAAACAAATGCTGGAATGCACACTTGGCGTTCTCAGGTTGCCACCTAACGCAACAGTAAAAGCGTCGCCAAGCGAAGCTCACCACAGCTGCGAAACTAACACGGTACTAAGGAACTTAACGAAAGAACCGTCACTTCAAATTATACGTTGGAATGAAAAGTTGAGTAAAAAATCTGCCTTCTTAGATATTCAAGATCCTCGTACTGGCTGTTGTCCACGCCCAGTGTGGACCAAAAGTAATGAACAATCGGCTGAGGAGTACGATGTTGAACACATTAAGCAGCCACGGAAGTTAACAGAGGACTAGCTGGTCAAACGAAAAGGAGGACAGCTTGGCGCCGACGGCGCAAGCGCTGTCACCAAAGGCTCAGCGAAATTGCCAAGCAGGAGGACGGAATTTTTGCTCCAAAGGATTGAAGATCAAAAAACAATAGGAATTGACTTATAGATAAAACAGTCAAATGGAGTCCAAACATATTATTGCACTAGATAACGGTTTTTGAATTAGAAAAAGCGGTGTGACAGAAGAACGAGTCAGTAAACTTGAAATTTCACGCACAACGCAGGCGATTGGCTAACTGGATGAAAACTGTGTCACGGCGTTGGCTTTCGAACCCAAATTTTTGCCATGTGGAATAGAGGCGAGGTAATGATTTTTTGAGGCCTGTCAAGCACGATCAAAACGGGGCAATCAAAACTGCATGGCCTTCTCAGCGTACAAGAAACTGATGGACCGGACGATAGACCCCTCATGTAGACGATGGAACCAAGATAGAGACACTGTTGAACACCGGCTAGACTGCCCTGACACCGCAGCTACTAGACAGGAGTTATTTGGAACCATCAACACCGACCTTGACTTTCTTACCCGATACCCGACCGAGACGTTAACGTTGGCAGCGAGGACATTGCCAAAAAGCATTCCCCGCTGACGTATATCATATTCAACAACAACAACAAGAAGAAGAGCAGCGAGCAGGCCTAGTTCGCCTGCGAGAGGAAACAAGACAAAAAAACGGCGTCCGGCTAAAAACTGTACAAGTTTTGGGATTGACGGAATGAAACGACAATTATAACTGCGGCATCGAAAAAAAAAATGTAACGGGAAAAAGAAAAGGAGGCAAACAGACCAGAGGAAGGCTAGGCGAGGAAGCCGGGATAGATTGACCCGCGGAGGAGGACGCAGCAAGCAGCGGAAAAAAAGGTGGACGGTCAATAAAACAGCCCTTGGTTTTTCATTCGAGTCGAGAATCACAAGGTTCGTACAAAAAATAATTGCAAAAAATTTCACATATACGTACGGCGGTCTTTAATTTCGGAGGGCTGATGCTCGACAAAAACGTTTGAGAGGAGAGAAAGAAGGAGAAGGAGTACGAGACAACATCTGAGGATAGACGTGAGGATTCGATCCGGGGGAAAGACTATTAAAATTAAACACCCAGGCAGAAGGTTGACCTACAGTTTTAAACTCAAATCAGATATCAGTTTTCTCTAACTTTAAATTATGATTTACAGTTACTAAGCAGAGGGAAATTTTCCTAAGTATATTTTGTATAACTTTACTTTGAATAATTGATCTTGAATTTTGATTTTTTTGTCTCCTTTGGAGCTGTCTGTCACTTTGATTAGAACCAGCCACTTTGTCATCCAGTGTGTTGAGTTCGGAAGCAGTGTTGTGATATGTTTTTAAGATTGCAGTTGGGGACAATCTATATCATTGAGATTCACGTATTGAGTACGTCGTTTTTGCCTTTTGACTAATTGTGTGCTTTACATTGCAAAGAATGAGGAACAAACTTGTTAGAAATGATCTGCTGTCAGGTGTTCACTGTGACTGAGAACAAAGGTGACAAGACGGTCTCGTGCAACCTGGATGAGCAGGACAAGTGGGACATCGAGTACAAGGTCACGGGAATCACTCTGAGTTTCTACATGGGGGAAAATTATTTCCCAGATGGAAAGCACGTGCGCTTGAACCACACAAGTAAGCACTAGTAGTTGCTATAGTAACTTCTCCCTAATGATTTTGTTTTTGTTATTGTAGAAATAGTTTGAACTATAATCAGCTACACCAAACTGATGATTAATTTATTCGTTAAGCCAGTTTAAGACAAATGTATAACTTCGTGTAACCATCTTTATAGTTACAAAATTGTTCGAAAACAACCATTACAATGGCCAAACTGTGCACAGGATAGGCGCACATTTTGGTGTCTGTAGGTCACTGGAATCCAGAGGCAAATCTTTCAATATGTTCCAAAAAACTTATACTTTCATTTCTGCTCTTACGCAGTTATGAACAAAATTTTATTTCAGTTTTAGCCAATAAAAATATGATTTGCTCTCTCCGTTTGAGGGAAAGTTTGAAAACGTGTTTACTTGACGAATAAGTGCTGTAAGCTAGAACAGAATCCTTTTTTCGTTTTTAGTAGTCAATAATTTTTCACAAAATGATTGATTTCAAAAACGAAAAAAGATTCTGTTCTAACTTTACAACACTTATCGTCAAGTAATTTCGAATTTTCCCTCAAAAAGTGATAACAGCATTATATTTTTATTGATAAAAACTACTATAAAATTCAATTAAAAACTTCGTGAGAGCAAAAAAAAAGTTTTTTTTTCTTTTGTTTTCATTTAAATTATTTTAGTGGTGGAGGCGGGCAACTCGAGTCTGTCTCTGTTCGAGGTGAGTGGGGACTCCTCCTACAAGTGTGAACACCTGCAGACAGTGGATGTGCTGGACTCCTTGGTGAATATTACTCTGGGTGTGAATCTGCAAGACTACCAGGTACAGGCGTTCCAGATCTCATCAGAGAAGGACACGGCCGAATTCGACACAGGTATACCTCTCATTGATTGGATTCGCTGTTGAGTTTTCTATTCTTTTTTTTCTGCTGCGTTGAACATCTGATAAATTGCTCAAATCTGATTGGTTAAAGGTAACTCAACTGAAGGAAAAATTGGAAGTTAAGGGTACAAATAAACTTAATTAGCTAACCTTTTTTCTTCTTTTAAGGAATTTCAGTCGTCATTTTTGTCGAGGCTCAATAAAATGCTTTGAAACGAGATGAGTGCAAGAGAAAAAATGGATAACAAGGGAGACATTTTTCCGCAGCGAACATGGCGCGGGGGGGGGGGGGGGGGCGCACGTAATGAATATTGTTTTTATAAAATTTATATTGAATTTGAACAACTTAACTGATTGGCAATTCTAACGCCGAAACACAAACTTTTACATTTTGAAAAGTGTAAGGTTTGTTGTTAAAGTTAATTTAAAATTAAAAAAAAAACGATTATTTTCTGTTATACGCCCAAAATTATCAAACTAATAATTCAGCTTCTGTTTTCATTGAAAACCCAGATTTCTTTTCGCTGACATTAGGCTCAACCAATCAGATTTGAGCATCATGATCAAACATTCAAAACAGCTAATAGAATTGTTTTTGGGCCGTAAAACAGAAAAGACCCAAACTTTGATCGTTTGTTTTCCCAAATTAGCTGTTATTTTCCAGCCATAACTTGTGACCTGGACGAGGAAGGGAGCAGTCTGGTGCCGATCATTGTGGGATGTGTGCTGGCCGGACTCATTGTCCTCACCCTCATCGCCTATTTCATCGGCAGATGGCATCAGAACCGACAGGGCAACTACCAGGCACTCTAAATCAACCCCTCCCCCGCACATCTGTCCAAACGAACCAGCATGGACCCAATTTAAACGACTAAACTCAACCTCAATGTGATTGGAGGACGAACTCATTTAAACGCACGACATCATATGAAATCATAGCATGACACACCAAAAAAATACAGCATCAAATTGAAAACATCAATTAAGATCCTCACAAACTAACATTGATTTAGAAAAAGAATCAATATTGTTGATTCACGAGCATCTATGTCTCATAGGTTTTTTTAAATCGATTTTTGCCAAGAAAATCATGAACGATTATTTTTCTTATAAATACGAGATCTGATAGTAAAGTTTAATTGAGTCTGCTGCTTCATTATTATTGTGACTTAGATTTCATCAAAAGAGTAATAATTTCAACTGTAATAATTTTTTCTGTAGTATTGATTTTTCTTATATCATATTTTTTAACAAAATATTAAATTTTCTTCACTTGAGAGAATGCCGCGCTACGGCTTCCTTCCATCTTCTGAAATCCAGGCAACCCTGGCAAAGAACTGCTGTTTCTTCAAAATTTTGAGTTGCCGTAATACATATTATTAAAAAACGCTAGTGTGTTTGATTGAAATATTAAAATCAAGGATCTCCAACTACGTACTACTTTCTTCAAGATTTTTCAAGAGTTTGACGAAAACTAGCAGAAAACTTAGTCTTAAAAGTTCTACTGATTCTTTTGGAATCTTGGGGTACCTGTCGCAATTTTAAGGAAATTTTTTTCCTTTATTTTGGAATTTTCTGCTTGAACACTTATACTCCTTATTTTTCTTTTTGAACTTCTAAACTTCTATAAACGTTGATGAAACAGTAAAAATTCAATTATTAATCAGTGATTTATTTAAAAAATTTTTTAGATGTAAGACTGCATATTTACAGACAAAATTGAATTATTATGACATCATTGGGACATAAGAGGCAAAGCGTCAGAATAATAAAACAAACAGATGAAAAATGAGGCGCCCCACAAAACTGCAACTTGACTTTTGCCTAAGTTCAACTTAAAGGGACAACTTTAGTTTTTGTTCCGACCATTGAAAATTGGGAGGAACTTTGTGTTCGGGTGTATTGTAGTTTTTTTTTGCTCTTTGTTTTCCACGCAAAATCAGCTACCACACTTAATAATCGAACAGGGTTGAGTGATATATCATATAAAAACCATTTCAGTTGTGATTCGAAAAACATTTTAAAACTTTAAAAGTTTTCACAGTGTTGAGAAAAACCGGTTTGAAGTTTTTTATTTTTGGTCTAATTTCGAGCTAGTTAGTAAGGTAGTTAGTAAATGCAATAGCTTATTTAAACTGAATTTAAGCCGTGAAAACTTGGAATCAGAAACTTGAAAGTTATTTAAAAAATCTTGCAAAAAATGTTTAAAATTTTTTTGAAATATAAAAAAAAATTTTTTTCGTTTTTCTAATCATTTTTATTCAAAACTGTTTTCCAATTGACTTATTTTACTATGACTCTCGAATATGCCTTAGTTTTGTGTTTTCGATCAAGTTTTTTTAATCACAACAAGCAGAAAAAAAATTGACACCAATTGGAGAAAACGTTTTTGTATTTTCATAAGACTGTGGTCGGAACATTCTGTGCTGCTTGCACAGTAGCCGGCTATCCTTGTTACAATTGTGATAGTGTGCGAGGACGAGCTCTCACTTGACCTCTAGCTTCAGGTATACCTCAACATGACTACTTTCGACTGCAATACTGGTACCACGTGAGAAAATTAGAAGCAAAAAATGGCCTTGAGTCGCATTAAAGAGCCTCGCTCAACAAAGTAACTGAGTGTGGAATGAAGGTAAATAAATGTCTCCAAAAAAAGAGGTCGAAGTCCACTTTTTCTGAATTTCAGGCGTTTTTAATCCTCCAAAAACCTGATTTTAACGTAACCCACAGACAAAAAACACAATTTTTTGAATTTTTCAATAAATAGATATAAACTCAAAGAAAGCCGGTTGCTGCACAAATAGCACAAAAAACTGAGACCAAAAAAACAACGTCATTTTTTCAAATTGCGTCGTTTTTTTTAGTTCGTAGTGGCTGTAACATTTTTAAAAAAATCCTAGAAATTTGACATTAATAGTTAATTGGCACATTTGACATCATTTTTTTTCTTCATAAAAACAGAAAAAACATTAAACATTTTGATCATTTTTTCAAATTCTTTTGCATCTTACAGAAAAATGACCCAAGCAAAATTGCGAAAACGTTTTTTCTAGGAATGATACTTGAAATTATTTTCATTATAAGCCTGCACGCTTGCTTTATTTGCTCGAAATTAGGTTGAACATAACACTTCAAACCGGTTTTTCATAAGATTTGGAAACTTTAAAAAAACTGTTTTTATCTCAACTGCAAAGACTTGTTTGATTTATTCCTTTATAATTTTGGTGCTATTTGGGTTACCTGATTGCGCGAGGAAAAAAAAGAAGGAAAAACTAAAAAAAACGCGAAGACAGACTTCCCCGTTTTCATTGAACTGAATAAAAAAGTGTGTGGTAAAATTTCTTGCACAAAAAGACTATTAGAATGTTAGAAATTCGAAAAGTTTTTTGTGTTTACATACCCCTTTCGATAACAGGTTTCGTGAGTTATTATTCTCTGACTGAAATGTCGGTTCACTGTCACAAGCCATTTATAACAAAATTTTAGTTTAAAGAAAAGACGGCTGGTAGTGCAGCAGGGCAAAACCCCGAACAATCCGACCATTTCATATTTAGAACTTAGAGATCATTGCATGAATTTTGTAGGTCGATTTTTATCCCCAAGCATGGAAAGAAAACAAAATCATCACCTCAAACGTAATATAAACTAGAAAGTGATAAATGTTGCTCCAAGTAGAAAAATCAATTAGGGCAAAAAGGCTTACTTCAACCAATTTGAAACGATTTTTAAGACGCATTAAATGAAATATATCGCGCATTTATTGTCCCAAATTGAACAAAGAGGCAATCTTTAAACCCCATAACTTTACAAATAATGGTTGCAGGTGAAATAATTCTTCAAATTTAAGCTCATGACAACAACACATTATAAATGTTTTTAAAAAAACGTCAAATATGGTTAGTTAAAAATTCGAACTTTGTCTGAAGAAAAAAACCACCCGAGCATAAATTTTCCGTTACTTTCGTTACGAAACTGGAAACGAGACTGCTCATATCAGGTTAGAGCCCTGATTTTTCCGACTACCTGTTAAAGTCAATGAGGCAGTAATGACATGAAAAAAAATTCAATTTAGTAAATTAATTTTTTCTTAACTTTTATTTTTTTTGTCCAAAAATCATCACCCCAAACGTAATATAAACTAAAAAGTGATAAAAATTGCTCCAAGTAACAAATTAGTTAGGGCAAGTAAGCTTCCTTCAACCAATCTGAAACGATTTTTAAGACGCATTAAATCTCGCGTTAATAGCGGGAAATTTATCGCGCATTATTTGTCACAAATTTGCCAAAATGGCAATCTTTAAAACCCATAACGTTACAAAAAAAATCACAGGTATAATATCTTTTGATATTTTTTCTATGAAAATCATACCCCACGCGCAATATAAACTACAAAAAAAATAGTTTTCGCTCCTTGTAACAAATTAATTATGGCAAATAAGCTTTTTTCAACCAATTTGGAACGATTTCTCAGACGGATTAAATCTTTGCTTACGCGTTAATCGCACGAAATATATCACGCGTTAATAGCGCGAAATATATCACGCATTAATTGTCACAAATTTGCCAATCTTTAAACCCCATCTCTTTACAATAAAAGATCACAGGTGTAATATCTTTTCAAATTTATGCTCTTGATTTGTCACAGGGGAAATATCTTTTCAAAGGGGAAAATAAATTATGGCAAATAAGCTTCCTTCAACGACTTCGAATTGATTTCTAAGACGCATTAAAAATCCGCTGACGCGTTAATAGCGCGAAATATATATCGCGCGTTAGTTGTCACAAATTTGCCAAAACGGCAATTTTTAAGCCCCGTAACTCTACAAAAATTGACCACATATGAAATATCTATTCAAATATAAAATCAGGACAACAATACCTTTTAAATGATTTAAAAACTGTCAAAAATGGTTAGTTAAAAAGTTGAATATTTTCTGAAGAAAAAAACAACACGAGTACAAATATTCCGTTACTTTTGTTACAAAACTGGTGGGAACAAGACTGCCCATGAAGTTTCCGATATTCCGACTGTTGTTTGAGTTCTATGGACCAGTAAAAACATGAAAAAACTAAATGTAATAAAATAAAATGGATTTTTTTAGTTTGAGGTTTTTCGTGAAGAGCATGACATATAAAGTACAAATTGATCATTTTCGCTCCTAATAATAAACCAATTAGGGCAAAAAATTTCCTTCAACTATTTTGGAACGATTTCTGAAGCGGATTTTATCTCCGCTTTCGCGTTGATTGCGCGAAAACTATCGCGCGTTGAATGACCGCAAAATCTATTGCGCGTTAAATACTCATTTGACGGATTTTTTATCAGGGATGGGGAATAACAAGGTTTTCTGGTGAGAACGGCTGTCAGCTCCACTCCTGCTTGAGGTTCCGTGAGTAAAACATGTGACTTTAAACTGAGCGAGTAACAAAAAGAAATTGATGGCTCAACAAATACGAGTTCAGCAGTTGAAAAAAATCAACGGGACATGCAGGAACGACTGCGTGCTCAAAATTGATATTCAATAAAAGAAAGTAAAAGAGTATTGAATCTTTCTTAAAATGCGCGCGATGTGAGAGACGTAACAGTGGAAACCTTTAAATTGTACAAGAGTCTCTTGGGTATAACAATCAAGTATGAAGGTGTGAAAGCTTGCCATGTCCTGCCTGGAGATCCGGGTAATTTACTTCTCAGCGTAATTTGTAAATTCATTCATTTCGAGGACAAAACGCAAGCCTGGAAAAAAAGAAGGGCTCTTAGCAAAATGATCAAACCCAACAAACAAAAAGTTTATTGTTTTGAACGAAACATTGCCAGAAGCTGACGCGGAGATCAAAGCAACTGCTGTTCTTATGGGATTACACACGACGGTGACCAACAATTGCATTGTGTCAGTTGCAGTAAGTGTTGAAGTTGGATCGAAAAAGTACATAAAAGTCCATAGCTTCGATGATCTCAAGAAATTGGACCCAAATGTGATCAAACGAGATTTTGTTGAGGCTTACAACAGCAGCGGGAGTGCAAATGATAGAGTGTCACTAGAGGGAAAAATTATATGTGAACATTTAATAGACTCATAAACTCTACACAGTTACACGAACTGAAAAATTTTGTTGAGCATTTCATACTTTCGGTTAAAATAAAATAAAAAATATAATGAGTTGATACTAAAGCGCCGTGCAACTCTGCACTAACTAAATTTTGATGTATTAATTATACTATTGCTTTTATGTTTTTCGTTTGAACTCTGAGAGGGAATTTCTGGTTTTCTCCCCACTCTTTTGATTGGGGAGAAAAAATTCAAATAAATTAAATTGTCAGAAACAACTTAACCCAAAACTTTTTCTTACTAATTCCTATTGTCAGAAAAAACAAATTTCAGATTGAACTCAGACGGTCAGTTCCATTTGCCGTTCTTGTGATAACGCGAGCGCTCCAGGTTGGTTGGATTAATACAACTTCTAAGCCTGGGAGGGGTCTTATGACCTGGTCATTTGAGTAAACTTTGTGATAATGCGGAGTAAACCATAAAATAAAATTTATCTCAAAGTTACAGTTATTCTAAATTTGAGTTTTTTTTATGTAATACTTGGACATAAGTGAGTAATCTTCGAGTCTCTACAGCGAAGAAGTGTAATAAAAAACACTGCAGATCAAAAAATTTTCTTTTTTTTCTGAAACAGCCAAGTTAGGGTTATTGTTCACATACATGAACAGCGTTTAAAACATAAGGACGTATAAGGTAAAACTTTCAGGTCAACTAAGGTAGTTTGTGATTTTTTGACCCTCTCTCTCTTGTTTTTTCCCCTAACGAGACATACAAAGCAGTATATCATGAATACCACCGAGCAACTTTTTTTGCAAAATATTACATCGTTACCAAAAAGCCTGGAAGAAGTTGAATATAGCCTAACTCAACTAAAATATTTGCATAGCGTTATACGTTGCACCGAATCTTGGCTTTCACTAAAGCAATTTCAAAGTTTTTAAAATCAATGAGTATCAACTTCTCCTTGAAAGTTGTCGTAAGCTTATGGGAGGAGGCGTATGCTTATATATAAAATGTGGAGTAAATTAAGACACAAAAAAAATAACCAGCACTAACAATGTTCAATTATTATGCAGCAAAATTACAAATAAAAAAAAACTTTAAAAATCAGACCTTTCTGATACTACAAAAAAATTTGGATGATATTATAGTAGCACCATCTACACATCACTTACTTTGTGGAGACTTTAATATTGGTATTTTAAGAAAAAACCAAAGACTTTCTGAATTGATAAGCAATTTAATCGGAAAAGATCTCTTACTGCAAAAAGGAAAACAAGCAACCAGAGAAATTGAGACCAGGAAGACGTGTATAGATCTGATGTTTCCAATGTAAGATAATCAGTAACCATCTTCAAAAAATCGATAACTGATCACAATGGGGTGATTTTAAACGCAACATCACAAACATAAAAAATGAATCTTTCATTACCGAAATCAGACTATGAAGCAAACTTGAACCGCAATCTTTTCTGAAAGATCTAAATGAGTCTTTATATGAAAACTTATTCAATGTTGAAACAAAAATACTCAAATGAAAGGCTATGAGCTTTTTTGTTGCTGAAAGAAAAACTAAGAGAGTTGAATTTAAGTTGTTATCTTTCTAATCTTATTCTCAACTAGCGCATACGCTTTACTAGACATAGATTATACCTCACCTAACGGATGAGGGTATAACAACCCCGATGCCCAATTGCAAACTCCATTTCTAGTTTAAATTCGCTACTATTTCATTACTAGGTTCAAACTTTGTTGCTTATCTGTTGGAAAAACGCATCTAATTGATTTAAGCTTCATACCATACTGTTAGTTACTAACAATTTGGAAAATTAGCCAATGACACCAAAGGAATCGAAAACAATAAACAGACAGATCGCCAGGTATTCGAATTAATTCTGATTAAAACTGTTAAAAACATGCAATTTCTCGTCAAGAAAGCTGCAAAGGAACATTTTTTAACCTGAATATTGATAAAAGTTCGGCAGAAAAAAAAGTAATCAAACTTTAATTTAAATTAATTCCGAGTGATTTATTTAGGTTTCCTTTAAAAAAACATTTTCATAAGTTTTTTCACTGCCTCAGTTTTTGTGTTCAAATGAAATAATGATTTTCAAACTATGAATTTTTTTGATAGAAATTGGAAAAATGTGCTTGGAAAATAAAATGAAACGACATATTGTCTGTATCATATTTCGATTCTCAGCCCTCAAATAATTCTGGATGTTTTTGTTCGATATAAATCGGTGGATACATTACCATAATCAATGACCGGATCATTATGAACCCTCGAGTTGGTCAGTTTTATACGCCTTTTCCCCCGATAATGCATGTTACGTAACATTTCTTGTTCACGTGGCGCATCTTAGAACAAAGCAGCATAATGATGATCGTATCTTTGATAATAACAGGAAAAAAAACACCTGAATTTGGTAGACTTTTTTGTTAGACAAAATCCTGCTTTATTCTATCACGACGGTTATTGAAACGGCTGATGATTTATATCATGACATTTGTTTCATTGGTTAGTCTTCTTGATTGAAATAAAAATTAGCGATGCACGAAATGATGCTGAGAGATGACAAAAGCCGTCTAAAACGCAAGTCCCCTCTCATAAAATTGGTGTAATCATCAAAAACGCGTAACGTCATATTGTTTAAAAAAAGACCCGTATAAGTACCTTTGCGACTGAAAAATCCCTAAAAGCGATAAAAGAGACTACGTAACGTAAAAGTATGATATAAATTGTCTGAAAAACAGCTTAGTATTTGATTAAAATTTGTCCGAAAATGTCGACCAGTTCGAACTTCATGTTGCAGTTCAATGACTCACGCACAATCAGTTTGATGGATTTCCTGAAGATCTGGAAGCACTACGACATTGATAAGTCCGGTTATCTGGAAACAACGAACAGTTTCGGAGACAAAAGCGAGTTTGAGAAGTTCCTGGGAGACCTGCTGGAGATCATGCTCAATGAGAAGCCTGAGGATGAAGAAGTCAAGAGAATCTCGAAGTCTTTCATCAAGACTTATGACGTCAACAAAGGTCAGATTCTGAAATAAAAATCAGGGTCAGAATCAGAGAGGGGGGGGGGGGGGGGGTCAAAATCAGATTGGGTCATAATCAGAAGGGGTTAAAAGTATATATTACAAAATCGGGATCTTTCATGAAAGTTTTCTGTTAGTTCTATTTTTTGAAGCGCAAAATGGAAGTTATATTTTTTGCCAACGTGAGTTTTATAATTATGCTGGCTGCAAGATGTCAACAAATCAAAAAAGTTGCGACGAGAAAAGCTCAGACCTTTTTTTGTCTAAGACTATTCAAACCTCCATTTCAGGGTTTACCGAACAATCAAAGTGGACATTCTAAATGAGCAATCATCATGAGATAGGCGGAGGGTGTTTTAAAGTTGCCATCTTTTTTCAGACAATCGCCTGCAGATTTCTGAGTTGATAGAGGCACTCCCGGTGGAGAGGAATTTCCTGCAGCAGTTCCTGGGCAGTGAGATCACGCACATGGACGTGGACATCATCTTCGACCACTACGACAAGGACGAGTCTGGACAGATCCAGCACGAGGAGGTCGCCATGCTAGTCAGAGACATATACTGTGAGTTGAACGTCTGGATCTTTCCCATTATACTTCCCCCCCCCCCCCCGAATCATAGCACCGCCTAATGCAAATTATTTTTGTATTGGCGGTATGACTTTTTTGTTACTAGGCTGGTGAAAAGGGAGCTATATAAAAAAAAAGATTTTTCATAAGGCGAGGTTCTAGAAGTTCGCGTTTTCTTTCGGAGGTCCGACCACACGGCATCCAGCGTTTCCCCGTTTCAAGGACATCTGTTCTTATTCATGTTCTACTGCCTCGAGAAGTCAAAACAGAACTATTTTTTCGTACGTTTTTCGAACTAATTATGGGTACGACTCATCAATTTTTTAATTTAAGAAAAGATCATTAGTCTGCGCTTCACTCTCAGTGCTTGCGTTAGTTTTTCTAAGAGCTTCTGCAATTTCAAATTTGTCTTTAAATTAAACCTATTTAACCAACAAACAGTACAAACATGTTTTTTTAGATTATGATTTATTGCTATTGTTTCTGTGGTTCAGACCATTGTGTAATTCATTTTGGTTGGTTTTCTGGGCTGACAAAGTTGCCTCATCCTCAACGAGCATAGATGACCGTGAGCTTCAAACCAGTGACCTTCCATTTTAGATGCACAGACTACAGCCACTTCATCTCTTAACCTGTTCTTCTTAATAAAGTGCCATTGCAAAATTTTAAGGTCTTAAATTGATAGTTTTCTAAATTATTGAATCCACAATAATTTTAAGCAACTCATGTAGAGTTCCATGTACTTCCTTCATCGGAATTGATGAGCCTTTTTCTTTTTCTTCTTCTAAACTCGAAAATAGTATATTAATGCTTGTTTTTTTTTGCAGACAAGAAAGTGGACTCTGTGAAAGACAAGGAGGAGTTGGACAAATTCATTGCCAAGAGACAACAGGATGTGATCTCAATGGTCGACAAGGACGGAGACGGAATGATAGACAAAAACGAGATCAGACGAGTGTTCAAGATGCTGTTTAAGCTCAAATAAAAAAGCTGTCAGCTTTCTGGATATAACATGAAGCTAAATCTAAAACACTAAATCGACCCAATGATTTGATAATTATATCGTCATATAATCTCATTTGAAATGCACATTCATAAAATATCATCAGTTTCGTTGCTACGATGAGCCATTAGATGAGAAAAAGTCATTTCAAAATTAGTCACGTCAAAAGACTGGAAATCAGACATGACCTAAAAAAGTGACCTAAAAACATGACCTTAAAGATTTAAATAAAAAAGTGAGTAGCTTATTTCAAATTTGAGTTTTAAGTCCCAAAAATCAATTCTATTGTCTGAATTAGGACACAAAAGCCAAGGAATCAGTGACTGAGGAAACAAAAAAAAACTACATATAGCTTCTTTGAATCGCTTTTGCGTTTGCAAACTTTTTCAGCACCCAAAGAAAACAGTTAAGCTCTATTTTATTCGAACGACTTCTGCGTACCCGGGTTGTCAGCCATTCAAAAAGTTGACCAATTATAGCTATATTGTGACTTTTATTGCAACAGCTATATTAACCAAAGAAGCAAAGAGCAACCTTAAAAAGTTAAAATGGATTCGCTAGAGCTCAAAATAACTATTTACTTAAATTAAAGAAAACACGGTAACTTGGTCCAATATTTTTGTGGTCTTACCTGTTTTGTCAATTGATTCACTTTTATGTCGTCCACAGATAACGAAATTGATTTTAAATTGAGTCTAAGCCATGTTTTTTGAAAGAAAAAAATCAATTATAACTCATTTTGAATGAATGTTAAAATAGATTCGCTAGAGATCAAAATAATTATTGACTGAAATTAGAGAAAACACGTTAACTTGGCCCAATATTTTTGTGGTCTTACCTGTGTTGTCAAACGATTCACTTTCATGTCGTCTTCAGATAACAAAATTGACTTCAACTTCATCCTAAACCATGTTTTTCGACAGATAAAAAATCAATTATAATTCAACTTGAATGAATCCATTGTAATGAGTCGTAATCCGAAAAAACTTTAGAAAGAATTTTTTTCAACTTTAATGACTTGTGACGTTCAATAGCCGGTTACTGTGCAAGTATGGCAGAATGTTCCGCCCATAGTCCTGAAAAATTGTTTCCAGTATAGGTTCACATTGATCAATAAAATTTATTTGAATGACCACTTGAAAGAACCCAATCTGGGAGATCGCCACTAGAAAAGTTCTACCTGTTTTCAATCGTCTCCGAGCGCAAAAAAGAACAGCTTTTAATGTGATAGTGGTCTAATACCACCGTTTTTTCGTTACAATCCTAGAGAAAGAAAAGTTTTCAAGACTATAGAACTGAAAAGTTATTTAGTTAGAAATCTGGTAAATTAAATGTGGAAATTTGAGTGATATGTAATCAATGGAGAAAACCGATACCATGAGAAAAGTGAGAATATTAAATTTATTAACTCCATATTTCCTATAAATGTGGTCTCCAGAAACGTATGGAGAAAGTTGTTAATTTCCATCCGTGTCATTTTGCTAATCAATTTTTAAAAAAAGTCGGATAAAAGTTTGAGAGACAGTTGTCAAGTTTTCGATTATTGGTAACAATTGAAAATTTATGATGCTTTTTAGAGTTGATCATTAACTGCTTTACTCGTTGATATAACTTGAATAGTTCGTCGGATGTGATTGATTTGCTGAGAGTCAAAGATTCACATTTACCGCGAATCATTTTACAGAAGATTTCGTATAAATGAAGCTCTTGTATATTATATTTTTTCTTTTTTTCCGCAATAAGTATATTGATCCGAATTTTTTCTTGAAAGATAAGACTCTAATCAATCTGTTGATGTTGAAATCATTCTTATCAATGTTTGATTTGAAAGTTGACCTGTATCTTAACACGCCATATTGAACAACAGTTATTTTAACGTAGGTTTGGTAAAACTTGTTCAGTTGTTGTTTATTTAAAATATCACGCAGTTGATAAACATTTCCGCAGAAGTTATTAAGCTTAATATTAACAATATCAATCTGATCTATGAATTCCATTTATTTATCGAATTCTATTTGTTTATTGTTTTGCTCAAGGTCTTCGTTGTTCATTTTAAATGAGTAGTTATTTTTTTCCATTCCGTTTTGTGAAATCAGCTGCTTTAGTTTTATTTAAGTTCAAAGTCAGTTTGCTTTCATCTAATTATTCCTGTGCTTTTGCCGATGCCTTTTTATGGTTTCCAATAAGTATGGATTTTTCAGATAGAGTTTTAATGGCTGTATCGTCGGCATAGAGAAAGGCATTTGTGTTTTCATTGGGTACTCCGCACTTTTTTTTGACTTTGCGATTTGATTCTGTTGATGCTTACAAACTGTTTACGTTCTGATAAATTTGAAACTAGAAAATCATATGATGGTCATTTAAAACCGTAATCAAAAAGTTTTTTTTTAGAATAAGCTTGTGAAAAACAGTATCAAACGCTTTTCTTAAATAAAGAAAAACACTCAGATTCGAAAGCTTCGGAATTCCCTACTGTAATCCTGGCTGGCAATCTGGTCTGGCGTTAAGAGGTTCCGTTCCAGTCTTTGGGCTGAAGTATCAGATCGAACAACATTATTAAATGCCTGGGACCATTTAGTATTAGGTTTACGACCAAAATGCAATTCATAAGGCGATTTCTTAAGCAATGAGTGGTTACTCTTGCGAATATCTTCAATTATTTGTTGAATCGTTTTCTTAAAGTTTTTGAACTTAGGATCAAGTTTTGCAGTACCCAGTTTTCGCTTTATGGTCTGAATCGAGCGTTCAACCAAACCACTGCCTCTATGATCGCCAACTGGTGAGAGGATATGTTTAATACCTCTGCTAGAGCAAAATTCCTGCACCAAGTTATTTTTAAAACCTGAACCATGATCCGTATTGAGTGAGGTAAACCATGAATACAAATATAAGATGCAGGAAATTTAGTAACCTTCTTAGCCCCAGTAAATTTAGAAATAAGGACGGAAAGAAACTTAGAGAAACGATCAATTGCTACCAAAAGAAAGATCTTAGAACCCTTATCATCAAGTATAGGACCAATAAAATCTAGTTGTAACTCCTGATTGGGTCCAGAAAGAGTAGGCAAAGATTGTGCAGTATTAAAGGTTGTTGCGGGTGTAAGATTCTTACCAAACAAGGTGCATTCACGGCATTTCTCGCACGTTTCGATGATCTGACGGTTCAGAAATGGCCAGTAGAGATACTCGGAGGGCGCCATCATAACCTCTTGTCCCGGGTGAGAGCGGTGAAGGCGAGTAAGCACAGCTTGTCGAAGAGGTTCGGGTATGGCTTGTTTATTATCAATAACTACACAGTTATTAACCACCGCTGCTTTGGTCTAAAATTGAGCCATAGAAGAACCGAGCTTATTGAAAGATGTGATGTCCTTGTTGATGATAGCTCGTTTCATAGGTCCAAGAAAGCGGTCCCCCTTCGTCAATTCTGCCAAAAGGTCTGCATTTAAGAGTCCGGGCAACCCCACAATTTCTTTCTTTGAAGAGGAAAGAAGAGGTTTGCCTCCATTGACGACAAGAACCCCAATTCTTGCGGCAGTGTTAACCTTTCCAGGTTTCGACAGGCGACAATGTCTGATCGCCTCCAACAGCTGAGTATGACCATCCTTCCGTGTCGTGGTTCTGGTAGCAACAAAACGGGTTTTGGCAGCTCGTTCTCGAGTCCGGTTTCGCTGACGTATCTGATCCAGTCGTGAGATTCGGCTCAACTGTCGATATCTCATGGGTGGACGTGGACTGGGTCGACGGAAGTTTGGGGAATTGAGTGGAAATGGTTCTGCGAACGTTTGTAAATCAGCCTGTTCGGCTGTCGAATTGAGTAAAGTCTGTGAGTCAAGTTGAGTGAGGGTAGAATTCAAGTCAGTAGTAGTAGTCTGATTAATGCCAGGCGGTTGGTTTATGTCGATAGATTTTAGATTTGAAAACGATGAAAATGGAATGAGATGACTGTTTTGTAAAAAATCAGGTCGGAGACAATGAATTTTGGAAACGCAAACTGGTCTACGAATATCAATTTGCATACCAGTTTCTGATTGGTAATTCTCATGTGAGCATAAACCTACGCCCTCAATCGGTAAAGAATTCAAACAATCCATTTGCATAACACGATTTGATTGGTTGAAACTTTGAGCAAACTTTCCATCTCCCCCTACCGGCGGGTAACGTAATGAAATGGTAATATCATACTGCGACGAGAATTGAACACCCTCTTGCGATGGCGGACAACTTGTATCCCTCAATTTGGATGAATTGTCAGAATGAATAAAAGTGAGGGTCCGGTGAAAAGCCTCAATAGATTTAACAACAAAGAGTTCGTCGTATTTAGAGGGCTCAGGAGCTGGAAACATGGGATAACGAGATAAGTAATCGACTATCCCCAACGTGACCCCGGGAACATGAATGACCTCGAAATCGTTCAGTAATAAGCGATCAGCCCAGCGAGCAAGACGAGATTGATGCGACTTATTATTGTAAATTTCATTTAATGCCGAAATGATAGCTTTACGATCAGTCAACACTTGAAAACGAGTACCCAACAGATAGGTACAAAAATGGTCGCAGGCCCAAACAATTGTCAACAATTCCAATTCATTGGTACTATATTTAGCCTCCGCTTTATTAAGGAAACGCGAAGCAAAAGCAGTTGGGGCCCAAACTCCCGGTTCGATTTCTTGTTCAAGGCAAGCTCCTAAGCCATTATGACTAGCGTCACATTTTACCCTTGAGCCTTTTGATGAATCAAAATGATAAAGACCAGGGATTTTTGCGATCATATTGATATGCTTTTAAAAGCATTATTCTGCTCCTCTCCCCACATGAACGACTGTTTGTTACAGGCTTTCAAAGACGCGCGAAAATGAACGGTATGGGTATGCAAATCGGGTATGAACCGTTGTAAGTGATTCAACGTTCCCATGAACGAGCGTAGTTGTTTCAGAGTTCGCGGAGGTTTGAGTGATTGAATTGCCCCGATCTTTGAAAACTTAGGGGAGTACACATCCTCCTTAACGTCAAACCCTAACCTGTTACTTGGTTAACAGCGAAAGCACACTTACTCAGTTTTAGAGCCCAGCCTTCCACATCAAGTCTTTTCATCACCTTTTCAACCAGTTCGTTATGTTCCTGGACATCTCCTTTTGTAATTATCAAAATGTCATCATGACAACAAATGACACCCTCTAGCCCCTCTAAGGTACAGTCCATTGCCTTCTGGAATTCGGTAGGCATATCAGTTAAACCATAAAACCCGGTCTTGAATCGGTACGTTCCCGTAGCCTCTCCACACAAAATATGAAAGTTACAATGACTACTTGTAGCGATGACAAAGGCAACTGACTGAATGCATACTTCAAATCCAAGGAGGTGAACCAAACCTTTCCAGGTACATTTCGAGTTATAATCTGCGCCGCGGAATCGATAAGTTCATGAAAGCTCGGCATCTGATACTTGTTCTTCCAGATCTGAGCATTCATTGGTTTAGCATTAACAGCCAGTTTGATTGAACCATCCTTTTTTGCAGTTAATAATAGGCGCTATGAAGAAATCAGTTGTACACTTGTCCAATTTTTCAATATGACCCTGCTTCATCAGAAGTTTTATTTCGCTCGCTACTCTATCCTGAATATGGATCGGAACCTTGCGTCGTTTAATCTGACGTGGCACCAAAGGAATTCTAATCACAATTCTTCTACTAGAGAAGCAAAAGCGTCAACAGTACTTCTTTTTTCTATGAAGCCGATCTGAAATTGATGTAATATTTTTTGTTGATTAACAAAGTCTAAAAGTCGGTTGTATATCAATCATTCCAGTCGTTTGACAACAACAGCTAAAAGTGATTTAGTCTGAAATTGGAAATTTCATCTTTATTCCGCTCTTTAGGTATAGGTATCATTTTTGCAATTTTTATTGAGCTCGGAAAAATATTGTTGTCAAAACTTTTTTGAAATAAAATAGTTAGGACAGGCTCCAACAGTTCTCTTATTGATAAAATGTAAGCATGATTGATGTTGCGGCAATCCAGGCTGAATTTATTTTTCAAATTTCCTAAGATTTGTATAATTTCATAGCGTGTCACTAGTCTCAAAAACATTGACTTTTCTACATATTTTTTTGCTGTTATGTCTGTGTGGTATATGAAAGCGTTTGCTAATTTTTCGCTTAAAAACGCAAAATAATTGTTAAGAAAATTTGTATCTGTGTTAAAATTATCTGTGTTAAAACACTTGTTTGCAATCCCAGTCAGATTGTTAGCCAATTGAAAAAATTCTTTCTTTTTTTGCGGCTGCGTCTGCAGTTTGCTCTGATAATTTTTTTTTTCTGTTTTGCTGTGAATCTTTCGACCAAAATGTTTTTCAATTTTTATTTATCTCTATCCTCTGAAGTCCAATTTTTCGAAAAAAGAATCTTCTAAGCCTATTCTTTTAGTTTGCTACATTTTAAACCTGGTAATCAACCCAAAAGGTCTTGTCTTCATTTACCCTTTTTGGTTTTTCAGGGAATTTTTTTTCAAATTGTCAATAAGAATTGCGTGAAGTTGAGTAGAGCCCGCATCGCAGCTTAAATCATTCGCATTTTCTTTTAAGTAGTCGAAGCCCATTTGCAAGCTAGTTTTTAACTATTCTATGAAATCTTTTATTTTGAGTAGGTACCACTTTCTAGATAGATAAATTTTTTCAGTTTGAATTTTTTTTACCTGCCTCATTTAAATAAATAACCAAAGATGATCTGAGGTTGATGTTTTCCTTACCATACTTCTGCCTTTATGACTTGAAAAAAAAATCTATTCATGTTTTAAACTTTGTTGTTAACCTTGTACGTTCTTTGGTATTCATGCAGAAAAGTTCATTCAGCTACTCATACTGTTTATATCGAAGTCTCCGCATATTATTTGATTTGATCCTGGGTCAACCACTAAACTTTCACTCGGTGGAATGTACAAGAAGGCTAAACTTATTTTAGTTTTACAGTTCAATTTTAATTTATTATTTAAAGATTATTGTCGTTAACTTTTTGCTTTCTCTGATACATAGCTTTCATTAAGCTTTCAACCTGCGATTGAGCTTCGTATGGTTTTGAGCCCCCAAAGCTACAAGCTTTGTCAAAAATCTTGAATTCCTTGAGACATGATTTGAGCTTACAAATTCAAACCTGAGTTGAAACGAAAACGTTTCTTTTTAAATTCCACTTCCTGCAACACGATCGATTGTGCTGAACCAGTTTTAATTTTTCACCAATTTTCTCTTTTTAGGTTTTCAGGAGCTCTCTTCTTCTAGAATTTTCTAGATCTGCATATTCAACAAGAAGAGAAATTTGATTCGGAAGTTAAAAAATTTTTATGAACGACAATCCGGTTGTCGGAAAACAAAAACATTCTACGCTATAGTTTCTTTTCAACCCTTCTATAAGGGGAAGGTCGGAAAAATATTTTATAAGGCCTTATCTATTGGTAAATAATCGATGGAAAATTGATAAGCCCTCTCGAAGTCTACCCTGATGCAATTCATTCAAATCATATTTACCACAAAACTTTTATTCTTTACAAAAATTAAAAACTGAGGAGAAATGTGGTGAGCTTTTGCAGTGTCTTTTGCTAGGTCAATTTACTGATCAGGCACTTATACGACAAATCATTGGGAACTACACATTATTTTCGCAGTCAACTGATTGGTTGCAGCTTCCTAATAAACAGCGCACGCGAATCTCATTAATTTAGCTGCAAAAAACATTCACCCTGGTCATTTTGGTTTTAACTGAATTCTCTGCTTGAAAAACAAGCTGAAATTTTCTGATCTTAACAGATGTCAATTATTTTCCCCATTATCGTAGGTCAGCTCGGGTTTAAAAAGTTGAAAATATTTTGAAATTTTGTGAACGTGAGGCACTTACAGCTTACGCATTCACACTCAAAAACTTGCTTCACCATTTCAACGATTTCAAACGATTTGCATTTAATTGCTTTCCCTGTACTCTTAGCACATAGCAAGGTAGGTGTTTTCAAAACAGCCTTCATTTTAAAAGCATGCATGAGACACCATAAACTGGTCTATAAAACGATTAACAAGCATTGAATTTTTTTTAAATACCAACCATTAAAAAACGTCCCTTGCTATAGCTATGGCTATTTCGAGGCCTCTTATCCAACACATATCAGCCAACGAATTTTTGAAGTTCCGCAGCAGAAAATCTAATGAAACGACTCTGAGTTTTCTTGAAGCTTCTCAAATTTACAATCACTACGTTATTCAGGTAACAATTTATTGTTAGCTTTGCTCGTGGACGACAAGCCCATGCTAGAAATTCACCTGCTTACTTTTTAAAAGCTAAGACCATCATGAAATCTTAACCGGCTGGGAGCTCGGTTTTTGGAAAAATTTTGAAAATTTTGCAGGCCTTTTTTGCTAAGGTTGATCAATTCGATTTTCCGAGCTCTTCGAAAATACTTTAAGGACTTTATTTTGCCAAAAAAATTCTGCTCCGCCGACAAGCTTTTCAAAAAAAGGCTCCTTTAGAAAAATATTTAGAGGTTGGTCTGCCAAAAATGGATGTCCCAAATTATATCAAAGGAAGGGGACCCTTTGGAAATATTTGGCAACCAGAATTGAGGGAAGAGAGGGTCGACCCCCAAGCCCCCACGGCACGCTACTGATTTCAACTGAATAACTGTCTCACCAAATTTGTGATCAGGAGCTATTTTTTGACCAGGAGAAACGCCTTTCAGTAGAAAGGTGGGTTATTCGAGCCGCACAACGAGCCGGCCTCTGAGCCGAGGGTATGGCAGCAACCCCTAGCTCAAACAAAATTAAAAATGCTAAAAATGCGTGTAGATCAATCAGCATCATAATAACAGCGAACCTCCGCAATGAGCCGAGCGGCTCGTATGTTGTTCTTTTACCCCGTGGACAAATGGTCCTAATATAAATTTTGATATTCAGGTTTCAGACTCTGCCAGTGTGTTCAGACTGACTGGTGGGCAAATCGAAGAGGGTCAAGGTCACCTCGGGTCACCGTATGAACATGACCTGGTGCAGTTCATTTTGGGCGAGGCGCCTGATAAAACAGACATCGATGCATTCGCTCAATTCAGTGCCAAGTTGTTCAATAAAGGTGATAAAAGTAATTTAAAAATGCATGAAGGTCTTAATCACCGCTAAGTAAAGAATTTGAATCAGCGATTGGTCAGTCATTCACTTGTAAGAGCACGAGAGAGGCCTTTTGATTGACTCTTTTTCATGAATAACCGGTTTATTTTTCCATATTTTTGGTTTCTTCAGTCCTAATTTTTGCCATTATTAGTGTTATGATTTAAATTAATCATAAATTACAAACATCTCAATTTTAGCTAAGATATGATCACATTCTGCATTTCAAAGTAGACTGATACTTTTTATCTTAAATGGGTCTCATATGTTGCTTATCAGGTCAAATGCTCGACAAAACGAACGTAGTCAGCATCCTCCCAGTACATAATACATTCATGCGACAGTTCCTCGGCACCCGAGTCAAGGATTACGACTATGAGATCATTTTCGAACACTACGACAAACGAGGCTTCGGAGAATTACGACCAGACGAAATCTCTGATCTCGCACGAGACCTGTTGGCGAAAAACTGCGAGACTGAAGACGAGAGAAAAAGACAAGAGGATGTTATAAAGAGATACACTAAAACTCTGATGCATATTATGGATAAAACTAGAAGTGGATATGCTAATAGGCTGGATTTGAAACGATTTCTAAAACTGTACCTGAAACTCTCATAAATTCAACTCCTCCTGACTATAATAAACATGGTAGCCAGCAGATTTAACCTTGAAACAATGGTTCTAGATGCGATTAAAACACTTAATTAGAAATGTACTTACAGAACGCGCATTGTTGTTTCGACTTTCGAAGGAAACTGTGATCACCTATATCCGATGTAGCCTTTGAGCACTGTTTCACATTTCGAAGTAACCTTCTATGACGCAACTTTTTACATGACGTCAAAATACTCATGCATGATATTTTTTTTCATGAGGTTAAAAACGTTAAAAGCCTGCCATTTCTTCTGAACAAAGACCTGCTAATTAGTTTCTTCAATTACTTTCTTTTATGCTCACCGCCCCAGTATTAAAATTGACGTACAATGGTACTAAGGGCGGTGACGTCCCTAATGACGGAAAGACCGAATGATGGATAACTAATTTCAGCCCATCGAATTGAGTTTTCAAAAACTGCAAAAAATTTAGCGAGCAGGAATGTCAAACAATTCTCATTAGTTTAAAATGTTCCATTATTTGGTCCCCACATCGTGATAATTGCCCCGGGCAATTGAGCTCAGTACAACAATACCTTTAATTCAGATGGCACAAAAAAATCCACCAAAAATGGCTAGTTAAAAGTCGAAATTGGTCTGAAGGAAAAAAACTACCCCGATCACAAATATTTTGTCAATTTCTTCGAAAATAGTCGGACTAATAAAGAGCAGAGGAAAAAAGTTAGCCGCGAAAGAAATTATGACGCTCAAAAACAAGACACAGTCTTAATTTTTCAGAAAGTTGTAACTCCTAACTGACTAGCCTGTATTTTTTTTCTGAGAAAGTGATGGAAAATCTGTGTCGCCAAAATGATGTACGGTACGGTGCAGATAACTTAACGATTTTTGAGATTATCATGGAAAAACTGGATCTAAATAAAACGCTTGTTCTATCATGTTGAAAAACAGTGAATTTCAATTAATAATGAGCTAATTCTTAAACACAGTGACAGGATGGCCACAGTGTCTGAAAAATCGCGGGCACTGACAGCACTGATACTCACACAAAGAAAAATGCAAGGCACTGACATTTTTTGAAAAAATAGCCTATTTTGGTTTTCTGACCCAGCTTTTTTTCATTGGCCCAACTTTTTTCGACCCAACTAATTTCTTCTTCTTAGAGCTGCTCAAAAAAAATTTATACCTGAAAAAAAAATTTATACTGTGTAAGTCTGCTGAGATTTTTGATTTTGAACCATTCAGTTAAGAAGCGCGATGAAAAAAAAACTAGCACCGATATTCACTTGCTGGCACTGACAGATCACGCTTCGCACTGGTTTGGCACTGACCACATCGATATCGTGGCCACCCACAGTGAAGTCACGTTGAAGCCACACAGGAGACAGGGAGGATTGAAAAGCAAAAAAAAGACAGAAATATCGACCACGCACGCTCCAAAGTGCAAAGAAGTATGAGTTTAATGCTATTAAAGAACAAAAACCGTTACCACAATTAAATTTGGAATGATTACTGCGCCGAGTTCAATCGAATCCTAGATTACGCTTCATCAGAAAACTGTTACACAGCTCACATCAATTACTACCAATAAGCTCTTTTCAAATTTTAAGGGTGATCACAGGACGCAATTTTGACAGAATTTCTTTGCCGCAGGCGAAAATTAAAAAAAAAACCGACCAACAAAAAGCGTTTTTGGGTTCTCTTCTCACGATGGCGCGCTAGCCCCTTAAAGTTAGTATACATTGGCGCCAAAGACGCCTTTAAAAAAATGTCTATTTGACTGCCAGCCAAAATTGGATGTCTTAAATAGTACCAAGAGGGGGGCGGGGGGTAACCCTCTGGTTCGGCATTTTAGTTAGTCAAATCGTGATAAAAAAATTGTGGAAAATCAATAAACAGTTTGAGCGATTTCAGAATCTTGATTGCAGATTTTAACCTTGATTTTTCTAACGGTTCGTTAACTCAAAGACTTTGTCTTATTGTCCTGAAAATAGATAAGAGCAGAAATCGAAAAAGTGAAACATAAAGTGAGTTGGCCGATCAAAACTAGATATAGTTCAACATTACAAAAAGAGAACTTTTTGGGTAGTCAGGAGGAAGAATGCATACGGTGGACGAGTCTGCACCCTCCCTTAAACTCGCAACCGTCAGTTAAATATATGCATCCAGAAAATACACTCGAGGAACAACGATTGTTTCTGGATGTACTTTAATTTGCATCAAAAAAAGTAAACAAAAACAAGCTCCTTCTGACTTTTTAAATGGCTATGGGTACAAAGTAGGAGCCGCACTTCACAAAAACGAGCAACAAAACGTCAAGAAGCAGCTGTGAGAAGGTAGAAAAAATATTAACACGTTTTTTGAAAAACAAATGAGCTCTGCGGGAATCGAACCTCAATCATCGAGCGCCCAAATAAACGTCTTCACTCCGCCCGTTGACCTCTAAAACAATTGAACTATTTTCTTAAATACTCTGAAGTTATTTTGGCAATGGGTTTGGCTACGAGTGGCAAATTAAAACTTCATCAACTAGTCTCTTTAAGTAACTAGCGCATGACTCGCACCTACGGTGCTTCAAATAGATCGTTGAACGTTACAAAGAGCTTCCAAAAACATGTACTAAAACAGCGATATTTAATGCAACCGTGAAAATGAACTGGGATCATCTATCAGGTATTTCTTTTTCACCAAAACACCACCAATGATTTGAGCAGATAAGAGTAGAGCGCAGATTTGCTGCCCTATATTGATCCCCGACAGCACCCCACAAGGTTAACAATTTCAATTTCTAGTACCTGTATATAAAGTATTAAAAAATCATGAGAAAAGCCATATCTCAGAAACAAGAAAGGTTTAAGCAATAAAAAACAGAGTCCAGACTTGTATCCTTACAGCACCCCCTGAATGTAAACTGACAGATCCCCACTGCTAGGGTTGAGAATTTTAAGATCGGTTAGTTTTTTTTGAAAAAAAAATTATTGAAATCGAAAAAGATTTGATGATTCACATTTAGAGGCTAGATTTGCAACGCCAATCTGTAAAAGACAGAAACCCGCCTCAAGGTTGAGAATACGAAGTTCTGTTAATTTTTTTTATCTAAACATTTGGAAAAAAATTAAAAATCATAAAAAACGCCACATCTTGCATACCAAAGAAAAATGAGCAGTAACATTTGAAGAGAAGAATTAGAACCTTTGAGTTTACCCGGATAGCACACCACCACCATAAGGTTGAGATTTTCAAGTTCCGACATTTTTTTGAATCTTTCAAGTTTTTTGAGAAATCTTTCAAGAATCTTTCAAGTTTTTTCCAAACATTTTTTTCAAATTTTTTGAGAAAAAATAAAATCATAAGAAACGCCATATCAAGAAAACTAAAGGACTTGAGCATTCATATTTGGAAGCCAGCTTTGCAGCCCCTGAGAGTACCTTGTCAATCGCCCCTAAAGGGTTAAGAAATTCAAGTTTGTTTTTTTTCTGTATGTTTTCGAAAAAAAAAATGAAAAAATCATAAAAACGCCGTATCTCGAAATCAAAAATTCGAGCTCACATCAGTCATACTTGGACGCCCTGATTGTGACCTGACAGCACTCAACCATAGGTTCAGTTTTTATTTCTAAATTTTTTGGAAAAAAATGAAAATATCATAGAAAAGGCTATATCTCAAAAAAAAAGGATTTGAGCAGTCATACTTGGACGCCAGATTTTCGCGTCCCAGTATAGGTTTGAGATTTTCGGTTAGTTTTTTATATCTAAGTTTTTTTTGAAATAAATGAGAACACCATAAAAACGCCATATCTCGAAAACAAAAAAAGATTTGAGGCGTCATACTAGGACGCCAGATTTAAAACCTCTGAATGTACCATGACAGCTTGCAAGTATAGGGTTGAAATCTTCTAGTTCGATTAATTTTTTTTCACATCTAAATTTTTGAGAAAAAAACATTGAAAATAATATAAACAACGCCATATCTTGAAAAGCAAATGATTTGAGCAGTCATATTTGGACGCCAGCTTTGCAATCCCTGAGAGTACCCTGTCAATCGTCACTATAGGGTTGAGAAATTCAAATTTGGTAAGTTTATTCCATCTTTGTTTTCGAAACATATTGAAAAAGTCATAAAAACTACCAATCTCGAAAACCACAAGAAGTTGCGCGTCATACTTGGACTCCAGTTTTGCAACCCTGATTGTACCCTGACAGCACCTTACTATAGGGTTGGGAATTTTCTGTCTGATTATTTTTTACATCAAGTTTTTCAATACAAATAGATAAAATCATAAAAAACGCCGTGCGTCGAAAACTAAAAGGATTTGAGCATTCACATCAGTCATACTTGGCCACCAGATTTGCAACCCCTCAGTGTAAACTGACAGCTCCCGCCACAGGGTTGAAATTTTAACTTGCTTAATTTTTCTACATCTAAATTTTTCAAAAAAAAAACATAAAAACTGCCATATCTTGAAAAATGGATTTGTGCAGTCATACTTGGACGCCACATTTGCAATCCCTGAGCGTCCCCTCACAGCTTGCAACTATAGGGCTGAATTATTCAAGATCAATTAGTTTTTTTTTCATTGAATATTTCAGAAAATCATAAAAAACGCCACATCTCGAAAGACGAAACGATTTGAGCAGTCATACTTGCACGCCAGTTTTCCAAATCTTGAGTTTACGCTGAAAGCACCCCATTATAGGGTTGCAAATTTCAAGCTCGGATAGTTTTTTTATACCTAATTTTGAAAAAAAATTGAAATTATCATAAAAAAACGTCATATCTCGTAGACAAAAATGATCTGAGCAGTCACACATGGACGCCAGATGTTTTTTGAGAAAAAACAAGGGAAATCTTAAAAAATCAAAACAAGTAAGGCTTCCCAAATAACAATGAAAATATCATAAACAATGCCAAATCTCGAAAACCATAAAGATTTGAGCATTCATACTTGGATGAAAGATTTGCAACCCCTGAAAGTCCCTTGACAGATTGCAACTATAAGTTTGAGAAGTTCAATTAGCTTTTTACCCTAAAAATTTCGAAAAAATAAAAAAATCATAGAAAACGCCATATTTCGAAGAACAAAACATTTAAGGCAGTCATACTTGGACGCCAGACTTCCAACTCCTGAGTTTATGCCGACAGCACCCCACTATAAGGTTGCAAATTTCAAGTTTAGTTAGTTTTTTATATCTAAGTTTTCTGATAAAATTGAAAACATCATAAAAAAGTCCATGTCTCGATAACAAAAAAAATTGAGCAGTCATACTTAAACACCATATTTGCAACCTCTGATTGTACTCGGAAAGCTTGTAAGTATAGAGTTGAGAATATCAACTTCAGTTACTTTTTTTAAATCAAGGTTTTTTTTTAAAAAAACAAGGAATTAAAAAAAAACGCCATATCAGGAAAACCAAAAGATTTGAGCAGTCATATTTGGAAGTGAGCATTGCAACCCCTGAGTGTACCTGACACCACTCCACTATAGGGTTAAAAGCTTCAAGTTCGATTAATTTTTTTTACATGAAATATAAACAACGCCATATCTCGAAAAAAAAATTGAGCAATCACACCTGGACGCCAGATTAGCAGATTCCGAGAGTACCCTGTCAATCGCCATTATAGGGGTGAGAAATTCAAGTTTGGTTAGTTTTTTCTACATCTAAGTTTTCGAAACAATGAAAAAATTCATAAAAGCAAAAGAATTAGCGCAGTTATACTCGGACTGAAGATTTGCAATTCCTTGACAGCACCCAACTATGGGGTTGAACACTTTCAGTTCGAGTATCTTTTCAATTAATTTTTTGAAAAAAAAATTGAAAAAATCATAAAAAACGCTAACTCCCGAAAACCAAAAGAAATTGAACAGTCACATCAGTGAAACTTGGACGCCATATTTGCAACCCCTTAGTGTACCTTGACAGAACTCCACTATAGGGTTAAGAATTTCAGATTTGCAGAGTTTTCAATATCTATAACTTTTGAAAAATGAAAAATTCTAAAAACGCCATATCTCAAAAACAAAAAGGATTTGAGCAGTCATATTTGGACACCAGATTTGCAAGTTTCAAATGTACCCTGGCAGCTGGCAATTGAGGTTAGTTTTTTATATCTTGATTTTTTGAAAACAAGAAAACCTTAAAAAATGCTACATCACAAAAACCAAAAGGATTTGAGCTGTCATATTCAACAACCAACATTGAACCTCTGATTGAACCTTGACAGCAGCCCATTATAGTGTTGAAAACTTCAAGTTCGATTAATTTATCTTACATATAATTTTTCCAAAAAAAACATTGAAAAAATCATAAGCAACGCCATATCTCGATAGCCATAAGGATTTGAGCAGTCATACTTGGACACGAGATTTGCAGCCCCTAAGAGTACCTTGTCAATCGTCCTTGAAAGGGTTAAGAAATTCAAGTTTGTTTTTTTTCTGTATGTTTTCGAAAACAAAATTGAAAAAATCATATAAAAAGCCATATCTCGATAACCACAAATTTGAGCAGTCACATCAGTCATACTTGGAGGCCAGATTTACAGAACCTGAATGTACCCTGATAGAACCCACCATAGGGTTGAGAAAATCAAATTTGCTGGGTTTTTATCTAAATTTTTTGAAAAAAATTGTAAACATCATATAAAACGCAAAACCTCGAAAAAAAATATTTGAGCAGTCCGACTTTGATTTGCAACCCCTGAAAGTCCCCCAAGTATAGGGTTGAAAATTTTAAGTTCGATGAGTTTTTTGCATTAAGTATCTCGAAAAAAAAAATTAAAAATCAAACTAACGCCATATCTCGAAAAGATTTGAGCAGTCATATTTGGACGCCAGATTTCCAACTTATGAAGGTATTTAGTTAAATGAATTGTGAACAAACATTTTGGGAGTTTAACCTTGCAAATATCGGAAACAACTCGAGTTAAAGCAGTCGGTCGGGCTCCAACAAATTTTGAAACGTTGACTTGAGTATACATTCAACCCTTGCAATGTTTTGGCCTTTAACAGACCAACATAGCGACTTCATAAACATATGCCAAGCGAAACTTTTTTAACATTACAATATACCTTGAACGTGCAAAAACTCTTTCGTTAAACATGCTACAAATATTACGTAGAAAAAGCCTAAGCATGTCAACAAAGGGACTTCTTAAACATGTTTCAGGTGAAACGACAATCAAATTATGTATAGATAGATAGATTGCCTCAGTCTTGAAGGAAGATAAAACTCTTCGCTTCGTTCCCATTTCTGTCATCCTAGTAGGAAAAAAAATCCTTTCTTTGATACAAACAAAAAAGGTCAAATAATTTATTCTCAGGATGCAGAAAACACTTTACAAATCTATTATCAACAATGATAATATGATCAATAGTCCTTATCGTAGCCCCAATGTATGATTGTCTCAAATTTTCACAGAAAATCAAAACTATAGAAGAGCCCCATATTTAATCTTATTTAAGTCGATTTCCAATAGAGAACTGATAAACAAGGAAACTGCATGAAGTTCAAGCGCCTATAACACACAAAACAGTTATTTTTCAGAATTTACTAATAATTTATTCCTCGTAGTTTACTATACACGTTTAAAGTTAGTTTCAGTACATAGTTTAATTCACATATGGACTGGGAGATTTTCCGCCTAGGAAACTGAAAAATCCACCTTTAGCCTGCTCTGCCGGAGGAAACTTTAAACCCAACTCCGTCAGCTTCGTGAATGCGGCCTGAAAGTCCTTGAAGAACTTTTCTTCATCTTTAGCATAGATCTCCACCCACTTCTTGAAAGTCGGATCCCGAGTCAGTGCCATGTCCGATTCCAACATCATCAGGTCCCCTGTTGGATCTTCGTACTGCTTCGGACCCTTCCACTTTTTCACAGTCCATGTATTCTCCACGAGTTCTCTGAAGTACTCGTTAGAAAAAGTAGTCGGAGCTCGAGTCCAGGGTCCTTCGAAACCGGAAGATGTCGTATGACAACGTCCGAGAGCATGGGCTCCACTTAGAGCAACAATCTCCTGATCATTGAAACCCATTCGGTAGAAAATGTCTCGTAGATGAGTCTCCTGCTGAGCCGCATCGGGCAATCGACCATCGGGTGAGAATCGTGGATCCTTTTCAGGAGCCGACTCCTCCTTGGCTTCAGATCTTCCAGGGCGGAAGGGAATTCGAGGTCCTCCCATCTCTTCAATCGCTATGCATCCTAAACAAACGCAAGCCAATAAACATGATTCAGAGAGGAAAATATCCGATACGGATATCAATGCACAGCCAGCGCAAAACTATATGCACTTTATCTGTGGCATCGGTTAAACTCAACAAGCGTAGCAAAGGAACAGAGACGAGCGCAGACAATTTTCAAGGGGGGCCTTGCGGTTAAAATTTCAATAACTTGGTCGACTTTTTCCCAAGCTCTCCAAAAATACCATAAAGAACCTTATTTGTTTAACATTTTCTACGCCGCAGGTAAATTTTGAAAAAAAAAAAACTGACTAAAAATAACGTTTTGAGCACTTTTTAAAAAAATATATGACCAAAAAAAATTGCGTTTTTAGACGCTCGCTCTCCCTCAAATTAATTTAGTTATATTGGCGCCAAAGGCGCTTTAGAAAAGCTTTGAGGTTGGTCAGCCGAAAATGGTGGTCGGAAAATTTTACCAAAGGGCTACCCTTTGTAAAAAAAATTGGCAACCAGGATTGATGGGGGGGGGGGGGGTCCCCTCGGCACGCTACTGCGAGGGAAGAAGACTGAGTTAGGTAGCAATTACCAGCAAACACGTAAAGGTCGGCATGCGACAACCCTGGATATTTTTCCATCAGTGGTTCCAATCTGGCTCGGGCAGTATGCAGACCCGCATTGGCTCCATGGCCTCCTTCCGTCTTGAACCTCATAGTACCACCGTCACTTCCTCCTGTCTTTGTGTGCTTACACCAAGTACCACACGAGTGCCAAGCTAGTCGGACAAAAATAGGCCCAAAGGAGCCGTCGTCATGGTTATCATCGTCCAGTAGTCCGACAATGTCCTCTTTTAGTTTCTTCCAGTCCACTTTTAAAGTCTCGGCCACAACTTTCGAATTGTCTAGACATAGCCAAAGTCCACCGCCGATGAATGCTGCTCCACCCATCATCAAGTGTCGGTTCCTGCGAGCCTCACGCTGCACGTTGGCTGCAATTCCTCGACGGAGTCCATTTCGCAGCTGAGGAGCCACTGAGCGAGCGAACAGAGTTCGACTGGTAGAAGCAAACATTTCAATCTTAAACAGCACTATCTGATCTAAATTAACTATTTGGCAAGTAATGCATGTCCCTATGGGGTTGACACGATATTTGCGAACCGCAATACATTTCTCTAAGTTTGAACCAAAGTCATTGCAAGCCAAAGTAGGCACAAGAAGCTACCATGCAGTTAGACTAAATCACATGGTATTAATAAAAATCTGGTTCACTCAGCTATTGCACAGAAACACCAAAAGGATAACTTTAAATTCGAAACATCGATATCAAAAATAAATTATTGAATTAAATTTTTACTGAAATTGGAAAATAAACATGTAATATAGAATTGCCTTGTAATTAAATATTGATCTGGCCGATGGTAACAAACGATATCAAGGTTTTTCAGAAAAAAGAGCCTTCAGTTGCTGGGAAAGATACTGTGAAGTAGAAAAAAATCTTGGAGGTTTTCCTTTTTTAATACAACCTCACTGACAAATGCCAAAAAATTGAAATTATCAAAACTTCAAAAAAATTTATATTTTTTCAGAATTCAGAAAGCCAAAAAAAAGCAAAACTAATTTTAAAAATCAAATTGGATATCTTAACTTGAAAAAATTAAGATGGCCGATCAGTTAAACCTTTCCTAATTTGTCTTTTGTATCATTCTCAGGAAATGATCCAGACCTAAACGCAAACGCCTTTTGGATTTCAGTTGAGAATAAAACTGTATTCTCACTAGGGCAACGACTTACAGACGCTGGTGCTCAGCCTAACTATGATCACAGAAAAAAAAGTATGATTGGATCTTTATTAACAGAAACAGTTCTTGAATGGTATACTGATGAAGTAACTGATGCTTCTACTTGGGCTGAACTAAAAGATCTTTTCCTAAAAAGAATCACTGATGGTAGAGATTAATTCATGCATCGAATTGATGCTGAAAATGCCACTCGACAAGAGGGCGAATTAAAAAAAACTACTTCCATAGGATTAAAAACCTCAGTCGACTAAGGTTGGCCTGAAAGCATCGATACTACCGTTCATGTTGATGACGCTGCACAGACACTGGAAAGAAATATACAAGCGAGACAGAGAACTCAAAAGTATATAGATTTCTCAGTTAAAGGTCTAAAACCCTTAGCTTTGAAGCAAAAAGCTCATGAGTACATGATAGAGAACTCCAACGCAGGATGGGAAACGTTTACAAATCATATAATTACAAAAGATTTAACTTTCATCGTCGCCACTGACCCTGCAAACAAAACATCGACAGATAAAATGACATCACCAGAGACGCAAAAAAAAGAGTTCTTGGATCCATTTGAATACTTTCGAAACGTACCTGCAAAACATTTCCTTAACTGTCAATCTAAAAGATGGCACTGTTCATAACTGGCAAAATATTCCATTGCCTTGTCCTGTCCATGCAAATGGATGTGACACAATAGCACTCGACCCTTTAGCATATACTTGGGACAAGCCCCAAAACTGCATTTTTCGCTTTTCAATAAATTCGAAGCTAAAATGATTCGAAACGAAGAGAATTATTATTTTGTAAAAGATTCTTTTACAAAAATATCCAACCACCATACGCGAGGTAGAGACACTCAACAATTTATGCTAAAAATCCTAAATAAACCACAATCTTTGTGGACACCCAAAAATAGTCTACCCGACCCAATACGAATCATTGTTCATAGCATACCAGAACGGTTTTAATTTGGATACCGGTTTACAAATAAACCCGAGTGCTAATACAGGAATTAGTCATTCGGAACCAATTTTGACTGAAATAAACTAAAAAGAAAATCATTACTTTGCACCGGGACAAATAGACTACGAAGCTCATCTAGGAACAAAACTCGATTACATTCTTTTTCGAAGCTTTTACATGCTTCGAGCTGCTTAATTGGCACTTTTAATGAATCAATGTGAGTCAGAATGCTCCATGATTCTCAACACTTTAATGATCTCTATCGAAATAGGTCTATGTTTTTAGAGACCAATGACAATGTTGCCTGGCTCTAACTCTGCCCAAAAATCTATTCTCCATTACAATTAATGTATGCATGTTATAATCGGATACCGATTATGTATCGCGAAAAAATTCATTTCGTCGACACGATCACTCGACAAACTTTTAAATCAGATCAACAAGACTGCTCCGATAAGCATTTAAATCTTTATCAACTAGATGTTGATAACGATAATTCTTGGATCGAACTTACACCCTCTATTACTAGAGTAAAAGGTCCAGATCTTTTTAAGCCAAAAGAAATTAAACGTCAAGTAAAACACTCTTACATATAGCCATAATGCTTCTATTCACACTTAGGCACAAATGCAAAAATTTTGGAGCATGATTACTGATCACTCTGAAATGAAGGGTATTTTACAAAAAGTCTCCCAAACTTTTCGTAATGCGAGAAAACAATTCTATCCGGACTCGAGTAGTCAAAACGGATCTACGCAAAACATATACTTAGACTTTCTTATCTCGCCTGACTTTTGGAAGAACGAGTACGCTCGTATTTTGCTACAATACAGTACTATTTAGAAAGATGCGGAATAATATTCGCCTCTTTCCTATTCGTCAATTTATACTCGACGCTCTTGTATTTGCTTTAAAAGTTTTATACTAACCGGCCGAACTCTTCATTTCGGAAAAATTATGTTAGCCGCCTCTTACAATATACTTTTCACTTCTATAGTGACTTCAATATTTGCTCAAAATGAGAACGATCAAAATATTGAGCATGATTATAGGCCTCAGGCACCTCAACAAAAGGATTCTGAAAAAGAAAATCAGGATAAAATTTATCCTACACTCCAAATAGTCGATTACAATAATCGACCCGCTGTACCGGTCTAATTTATTTTATGTTTTAGGATATACCCGCTGATCTTCTTCAGACTCCAATTGAAGGAGGCTGGCTTGATTTCGAAAACCTGCTGTCTTTAAATGAACCTATGGAAATGCCACCCAAAATAATCAACCCGATTATTCAGCCAAAACTGAAAACCAATTTTACAATCCCAAAAGTGAAACACTCTAATGGCATTCAAAAAAGAAAAGCTATTATCCGACCTTTCAAAATTCTCCTTTGTTCAACTCGGCAACACCTAGATTCTGAAACTATAATAGTTCACAAATCAGCAAATTCTCTTGAACTTGAAACAAAAATCGGGATCCAAGTCAAAAAGTAACAAAACCTCAACCCCAGAAAACCGCCAAATTTTGATACCTGTTTAAATTATGCGGTCTCTCACTTTATTAACCGATTTAAGATAGAAACCTATCACCCTTACCAAAACGGTAACAGTGCCTACCATCCACAACTCCCCCATCAACACATTTGTGTTCCAGCAGCGTTAATAACCGCCCAAATGCAAACTCCAATCCTTGACCCTTACACGGATCAAGTGCAAAAGAATTGTATAAACGACTTAAATCGTATCAACCAAATGCAGAAAACCATAACAGCTCTCCGGGGAAAAAATATGGAACTCAGCAATAAACATTTGAGCCTAAAAACCCATGTGGAAGGAAAATATCAGTTTCAAGATTCTGTTAACCTCCGTCCCTTTGTTTTTAAACTTTACATTCACTTATATTCAACTGTGATTTGGCCGCCGCCACCCTACAAAGTATGCATCTACAATTATAGTCCAGTATTGCCGATAAGTATACTTGCCAAACCAAATTTGAAAAATGTATTTGATGTTATATTTCTTAAAAGTATCCAGCTGTGATTTGGCCGCCGCCGCAACTCTACAAATCACTGCTCTGCTCTACATGCACCTTTTCTTTAAGACGCAATCCTACGAAGCGACAACACTACAAGCAGCCATTCATCGACCGACTACACTACAAGCAGCCATTCATCGACCGACTACACCACAAGCCGCCATTTTACGAGCAAACTGTCAAAATCAGAAACAAAAAAACTTTACGCAAGCTCTATTAAAACTTTTTGATGTTTTGTAAATTATATATTATGCTTTCAAATTTCTTTATCAACTGGTATCGCCGTTTAACAATCACCCTATAAGATGCTTGGATGTTCTGAATTGAAATCAGAAACACAATTCTTAAACTTTTACCATATGCTAGCTTGAAGTTATGTTTGCTCGGTTGATAAAATTTCACCAAAAGCAAACACTACGACATATGTTGTCTCTTTCTGATTGGTTTAACCAACAGATGAAATGTTGAAAATATGAAAATGTACGGTATATAAGGCAAGCGAAAATATACCAAAAAGACACTATCACAATCACTATCGATCTATATCCGATAACCCATGTTCTATATTTTATGTGTGTCTCCTATATTTGAAATAATAAACTTATTTACGAGTGAAAGAAACTTTGTCTGTTGAATAAGAATAGGAAAGTCTTAACAACATTCAGAACGACCCCTTATTCTATTTAGCTGCTATTTGGTCGATCGCCATAAGTTAAGTCAAGCTAGTTTGGAATAGCAACTTTCCCACTTGAGTACTTGACAGACGTTGTTCCCACATTTAAGAGTTGTACAATAATAAGTGAGAATATCCGCGATTCCGCTACAAATCCATATCACGTTGTGAACCCAGAATCTCGCATCCAGAAGCTGGATTATGAGAGCATGTACGGTAAACACATCAAGGGAACATTTTGTCAACCCAGTAAAGCATATGTAATCCGATAAGAGTCGCGCACGCAAACTGTCGAGGTTAAGTTACTCATTTAATTTAGATTTAGCACAGGCAAATACTTTGTCTATGTCCGCCATTTAACATGGGCGTGGTTCTCCTCTTATCGGCTTCATGATAAAAAAAACTAATCGCGTAAGTAGGTTCCAGCAATCTTGTTAGAAAACGTTTAAAATATTTTAAAAAACTGTTTAGAGCCCAAAAGATGCCATGTCGCAGACACTCATTATGATGGAGTGGTACGACTCCGATGGAGTGGCCCAAACCACAATAGCTTATTGATGTTAAAACAGACCCTGAAAAAACTTTTCTTCTGAGGAAGTATCTCTTGTTCGAGTTAGGAAGGAAAGGAAGCGAAGTCCCACACTGGCTCTAAGGACAATTGAGCATATTAGAAATTTTAGACTATTGAAGTGGATAGGGTAGGCCGCCTCTATGGTTGTAATGTCAATTAAAAGAAATAAAATCTCTATCTATAGTTGGAGAAGTAGGAGGAGAGTTTGATTACGTGGAGCTAAAAATCCTGTAATAAAAACAAAATAAGAAAAATCATAATTAGACTGTCTTTAACTTTTTTCTTGGGTGGAGGGTTATTTTGTATTTCGAAAATTCTGTTTTGTTAAACAAAAAAAAATAAGGTTTTATACCCCTTTTGTAGTCGGTATTAAAAGCTTACGATTCAACTTAAGTTCTTAACTCTTTCAAAAACCTTTCTTTTTTTTTCGCAGACTTGCTTTTCGCACACTTGTTTTTTTGCACAACATTTTTTTCCGCTGTAAAACTAAGCGGCATTGCAATTTGTAACTGATCTTTTTTCTGCGGAAAACAGTGCGCCATTAGGTCGACGTGGCTTTGGCTTGCACTTACACATAGTTTGTTCTATTAATGAAGTAGGCAACAACTTTCTGAAGTATTTTCAATAAACAACCTTTTTTGCACACATCAGCTGCAATTTGATGAACACCTTTCTATCCAATCTTAACAAATAACTTGTTAATCTGTAGTAGAAGCTCATTAGGGATGTAGATGCTTGGTCATTAAATATTTTCGGTGTACTCAAACATTTTGTTAAATCGGGGGAAAAAAGACGGACTTTACAATTGAAGTCAAAAAAGATCGGTTTTGCGAAAAAATGCTGGGTTCGAACTTCGCAAAACAAACTGCAGCGTAATAATTCTAATAAAATTTTTAACAAGTTTTGCCATCATTATTATTTGTCTAAATTGACTCATTTTGAGAAAAACGAGTTGTGAATTTCAAGTTTTCGTTTTATATTTATTATTCGAATAATTTCGTTTATTCGTTTTGTTCGCTCTGTATCAAACAATTACATTTACAATTGATCAATCGACTGCAAAAACCCAAAAAGTGCCATGTCGCAGACACTCATTTTGATGGAGTGGTACGACTCCAACTCCACCGACTAGAGCGACATCGGCAAAGAGGCTCTTTTTCCTTTTTCCCCCACCTCACACGAGCTTCATTATATTAATGTAATGAGTGGTTTTACGAGGTTGAGTATGAAGACCAAATATGTTTGTCGTGGCCTTATTAGTCTCTATGTAAATTTTCATATCAATCGGACAATGTCGTCAACAAATTTACATGTAAAAAATTGCAGGTGGGGGGGGGGGGGGGGAAGGAAAAAGAGCCGGCAAAGACTACATGCCAGTGAGATCTTTGGGTGCCCGTCGCCTGTCCCATCGGTCCTAGTATTAAAAACAAACTTTTTTTAAACTTTAAATCCCCCCCTCCCCCTGGGGGTTGGGTCCCCAGAATGACGTCAGGATAATTATATTATTAATCTTTCAATATTTTTTCTTATTTTTTGCACACTTGTTTTTTGCACACTTATTTTTTTTGCACACTTGTTTTTGCACAAAAGCTTTTTTCCGCGGTTTAAGTGGCTTTCGCTTACGCTTACAAAGTTTGTTTTATTGTTAAAGTAAGCAACAACTTTCTAAACTAATTTCAAAAAACACCTTTTTTGCACACATTGGCAGCACTTTGATGAACAGCTTCCTATTTTATCTTAACAAAAATGTGTAAATCTCTAGTGAAAGCTCATGACGGATGTAGATGCTTGATCAAATATTTTGTTAGATTTAGTGTCAAATATTTTGTTAAATTTGAGGAAAATAGACGGACTTTTTTCAGCTTAGTTGCGTTTTTTATTCTTGCAAGGGCATCAATTCTATCATGCTCAATTTCATAATCAAATTGTTTCATACACATGAATTTTGAAGATGAACTCTATGAAACATCAATACTTCAAAAAATTTATCGATGGAAGCAAGGGTATAGATCGATAATACTTCATGTCAAATTAAGAAACCTTCTTTAAGGCATCAGTAGATTTTATAAGAGTTTTGACGGGTAAACAGCTTGTTTATTTGAATCATTTGCAATTTTGTTGCTGTTGAAATTGTTAACCTTTTCAGGGATTCTCAGCTTCAAAGTTAAATGAAAAAAAAAATCACCCAGAAAACGAGAACAATTAAGAACCTTCAAAAAATCGTTTTTGTCAATTAAAAATGAACAAGCCCAAAATATCCGAACAAGAATATGCGCACTAATAGAAACTTTACAAGGAGCTTTCGGGATGCTAAAAATAAGTCGAAGTTTCAAAAAAGCCCTCTCTGTGGAACTAAGCCAACAAAAATAGACAGACAGGTAATAATTAAAAGTAGGAAAATTTCAATTTGCAAAAAAGCAGGCCTTGTTTGTAAAGGAACTCCTGGGCTTCGTCATCTCCAGAATGAGTGTTAGATCACCTTCGATTAAAGCTCAACCTTCGGTCTACGGGAACTAAGCCCACAAAAATAAACAGACGGACGATAGCGCGAAACAGCACAAAAACTCTATTTGCAAAATAATAGGTCCCACTCGCATTCGAACTACAAGCTTTTGCCGTCTCAAGCAGTTATAATACCTCTACACCAGATTACACCGGATAAAATTTGACTGAATTTACAATTAGCAAGTTGTAACAAAGCCGAAATTGCCTGAGCACAAACGCTTCAAGCCGAAAAAAGCATTGAAAAAATTCAAAATTCAAAAAAATCTCATGTCCCCTTACCATTTAAACACAAAAATACATCGATTTTTTTTCGGTCCATAAACAACGCATTAAGAGGCCACTAAGTCCATATAAACTACGCGGAAACCTATTAAGCCGAAAAAAGACAAAAAAATAAAGAAAAAACTTTAATCGGGTTTAAAAAGTTTAAAGAAAAAAGTAAAAATCGGGTAGGTAAAATACAACCAGGCTAAAAGGCAAACTTCAAAAAGACCAGACATTTAAATTGCTAACATGCTCAAAGTTTGTCTGTTGAAACAGAAACACTCGATAGTAATGAGTCCAGGATACACGAGGAGAGACCTGTGAACAAAATTATTTACGAAAAAAAATCTAGTACACGATTGCAATACCCCTGCTTATCGCAAGGATAATACACGATTGCAATACCCCTGCTTATCGCAAGGATAATGACTGATTGACTTTTTTTTTTATAAAATACCCAATTTTTTCACTAGAAAGTAATTCATCAATCATATCAACCAACGAAAACAAGTATCAGGTCAATCCTGTCTCAACAATTGCAGAAATAACCAGCGATTTTAAAATAGCGCTTAATTTCGGCCAATTTAAAAACTGTACCATCGAGCAGAAGTTCTTACTCAGTTTCAAATCACAATCATTTATATAAATTGAGGAATCTGATATGAATAGCAGCGGAAAATGATATAAATTTTAAAGATAGACTTATTTTCAGCACACTCTGCAGTTGCATGGACAAATATCTGCTCCGTTTGTCTTTTTTCTCTTCACTCGCAGAATGTTCTGTTTAGAAAGGTCTTCGGTCTGGTTACTGAGGGGATATGGCTCTACTCTTTTTTCGGGTTGACTCATGACCACAGTCTCCAGGTTTGAATTCTTTCTCTCTTCGTCGTCTAATCTCGCGTGAAACCTGTCACTCGAGGGATACGTGAATACTCGTAACTCGTCACTATAAAAAATCAAACTTTTTTCAGCGACGTATTTAAATAATTCGTTCATTGACGTATTTCAAAGCTTCAGCTTTTCTTTTGGCCAAACAACCAGACTCGAGCAGCCTGATCCAGTTTTCAAAATAACAAAAAAGATTCCAGGTTGGAACGCTAAACAGAAAAACGCCCAGAATTAAACTAAAGCGATGGAAAATCAATCATAATTATTTAGTTCTTAATCATTGGCGCTGCTGTTCCATTTAAAAAACGCTTGACTTTAGATTGGTTTGACGAAGACAGATTTGATACCATTAAAATTTCTTGAGAGTTCTATAAACAATCAAAAAAGATGCCGGAGAAATTTTTTTGGGCACCCTTACCTGTAATTGGTGTCCATAGCTTCCTTTTCTTTAGCCTTCGAACTGTCGCTTTGGACACCTTTTTCCGTCTGAGAAGACTCTGCCGAAGGCTGTTGATCTATACTTCCACTGGAACCCACCAGCCCCCTTTCCGGACTATGAGGCAATGACGTCAAATCACTCTCTGACTCATACGAAAGAAAATTGAACATCTCATCGACTTGCTCACACAAATTTTGCTTTAGCTGAATGTCAGGGTGAGACTTCTCCGATGAGCTCACGTTGTCAAGACTCACATTTATGTTTTCGAGGCTCACGTTTTCACTTTGTTCTATGTCATGTTCCGACTGCTTCTTGCTGTCCTCGTGATGTGACGCTCGAAGTAGTTCGGAACTGTCGTTCTCCTCTTCTTCGCCTCGAGTGTAAATTGGGGTGCATTCAAGAAGTGAATTGTTTAAAGCAGTATCAACAGTTGCCCAACTTTTCAATCGTGCTACAAAAATACAGCCAATAAAATACAAATAACTTTGGACATTGAATCTTTTCAGCTAAATAAATAGACCAAAGATGCGGTTTTAGGCACTTTTTTCCAATTTTTTTTTAAGAATCAGCGCGCACTCCCCAATCAAGACAGAATACAATGTCGCCAATGGTAGATTGCTCAGCCATTGGTCATAGATGTAAAAAAGGACAGAATTTAACAAGCATTTGAGGGGTACAAACACCTAAGGCCGGATCATCGCAATATCCAACGCTGTATGCCTTATCAAAAACAAATCTAAAATTTACCCTGGCCACTTGATTCATTTGATAGCGGCGCATTTCACCCAGCAACGCCCATAGACCCCCTTTGGTTCAATTTAAGACAACAGCTTTTCGCAGAGTCGCAGACAGTTCTAAATGCGGCAATATGAACTCACTTTGAGCCAAAAAAAGTTTCGGTCACCTTTTTGAAAAATGCCTTAAAATTGTTTATTTTGAATATATTCGCCAGCGGCACAAAAATTTTTGCAAAATAAGGTTTTTATAGTTTTGAGAGATTTCGGAACACCAATTTTCTGAGCACTGCTGAAAATCCTTGACCGCCGAATTCAGTAGAAAAAATTAAGGCAGGCAACTTTTCAGGAAAAATCACACCATCCGAATTTTAAATCTTATTTTTGATTTAAGCGAAAAAAAATTCGAAAATAAAGAAAGACAACTTACGCGAATATCGCTCTTCTGAAATAATAGTCCGATCACGAGTTAAATTCTGCAAACTTCGAGTCTTCTTACGTATTTTTGAAATACCAGGCGAGATAAATTCTTTCCGCGTAACTATATTTGAGTTTCGAACTGTTAAAAATCCGTTCATATTCGTTACTTGAGCACCATTGCCATTGCTAACTTTTTGGTTTTCCTCGATCGGTGGCGTGTGCGAAGTTTGAGCTAACTGTGTAACTACAACTTGACTTTTGTTCAATGAGGGTTTCTGTGCAAATGATAATTGACTTTGTACAATATCATCACGTTTCAGTCCTTTTCTTTTCACTGGTAGCGTTTGATGACCTTGGCTATGCACACTCGATAAATCCGAAACAGTTCGTGTTAATTTCTGAGGAGATTTGTTTCGTTTTCCCTCGTTCAAGCCATGCCAGTCTAACTCTATGCCTGCGCTTTTAACTGCCAAGCAAAGTTCACTGTCCATCGCTGCGAATATTTCTTGTTCTGAAGGTCGATCCCAGATTTTCAAACCTCCAGATTTGAACGGGAGGGAAATGGAATTAGATCGGAAAGGATTCTGTTTTCTTATTTCCAGAAAATCAAAATGATCTCCTGAGTTACCGGGAGCTTCAAAGACATTTGAAGAACGCGTTGAGTCTTCAAGACTATCCGGGGTTAAAATATTTCCAGCACCTATAAAAAAAGCAGTAAAACCAAATAAATTAAAATCTTGTATAAATTTTGCAGAAGTTTTTATTACGGCAAACAGCGATAATAAATTTGGACAAGTACCTTTTTTGTCAGCCTCGGGAGCAAAAATTATCAGTTCTTCACTGCGTTTAATAATTGAAAAATAAAAAAATATTTGATGAAATCATTGTCATACCAGCTACTCTGCACGAATCACAACCGATTAATTATTTAAGGAAACGACTGACAAAGTTTTTAAGTTTTAATGAGCGACAGAATCTAAATGATGGAATGCTCAAACTCAATCTTTTAAAAAATGAATTCATTAAATTGATTCAGCATGAAATCGATTTGAAAAATGTTAAATGAGCAAAATTTGGTTTAGTTCAGTCGTTAAGGACCATTCAAACAAACTTTAAGCGGTTAGCTCACTCGTGGCTAACCCGTTGTTTTCCAGCCAGATAAACTACCCACCCATTTTTCAGCCATCATTGCCCTGTAAAATACCAAACAGATACCATGAACAATAGGAAGTTCATCAACACTTACAACTTGGAAGCTCTATTTTTTTTCACCATTTTTGCTTCCTAAATTAGTTGATTAATGAAAACAAACTTTCAGAAACCTGCTTTGAAAATAGAAAATGAAAAGCCAAGTAAAACAGTAAAGAACAGCTTCAAAACTCGAAAGTAAGCTAACAAAGCCTTAGAAAAAACATGGATGGCCGGCAGCTGTGCAAATTGCACATATTCCGACCACAGCAAAAAAAGTAGGGAACAAAATCAAAGAATTAAAAAAAACTACCAAGTTTCCTATCAATTTTGATCGGTAAAACTTAATGAGGTTAATAGTATAAGGATAATAACAGCAGGAAGGAGACGTCAGCCTCTCATCGCCTCATTTGTAAGTCTCGTGTCAATCAATTTGAAAAACTGGAAAACGCAAAACTTTTTTTGGCGGTAGCAGAACTTGTTGGATATCTAATAACGACCAATAGGGCTTTAATATGACACCAAACCTGACGCTAAACGAGTTTTCTGAGAGGCACTCAAAATTGGGCGGATAAAAGCACAAGCTAATCCATAGTTCGGGACAACACGCAAAACAAACTGAAGTAACAAAAAGATTAAGACACACCTTGAAAAAATTTTGTTGAAATGAGGAGTATCACGTTCTCACACTCGCACCAATAAAGTAGCTAGTTTCTATCAAATTGCGAATGTTCTGCAAAAAAATTCGACCAAAAAACAATAGAATGTTCCGGATTTAAATATCCGACCAATGATAAGGAGTCTCATATCCTCGCATCTGCGAAACGGTTGCTTGGAAGTAAGCTTGTGGCCCAACTAACCCCGCATCTACATGTTCTAATACTTTTAATCATACATTTTACTGATACGGATATGCGTAATTTTCAAAATGTCAAAAAATGGACTTTGCGCCAAACCCTAGTGTTTCTCTGCTTTAGAAGGGAAATAACCGCTTATTTAAAAGGGAAAACTATTACGTGCTCTTTGATTTTTTTCTTAGATTTGGCCGGCTAGTTTTCGTAACAAAAAGTGAAAAAGATTCCAAAAATCGATAAAAATTCAATAGTTTGACTTTTCCTAAATCCATAAACCTTTCTCTACTTAAGCATGAGAATAGCCTGATTTTTAGATTGAAGATTTCCGCACCCTGACTGACTATTCAGATTGAACCCTTATAATCAGATTTAGCAAGTAGTTTTCGAGAGACGTAACTTCTAAGAAAAACGGTAAAAATTTAAAAATGATTTTCTCTGAAGTCCATATCAGCTTTGTAAAAAACAGGGCAAAACAGATTACGCAGTGAAAATCTAAGCATCACGTTAATTTTAAAGAGCTATTAACCTCAGAATGAGCAGGTTCTAATTAGGGAAAAAATATTTTGCCAAAAAACGCAGAGCAGAGCCGCTTACGCAGAGAAAATTAACAAAACTTCTTCTTTTGGTTAAACCTAAATCCCAATAAACCCTTAATCTCCGAAGGGTATTTCTTGAGAAAACTTATGAAAATTAAGCAAAATGTCGAAAAATGGGTTTAATTGAGACCTTAACTTTTTTTAACCAATTTCAAGGAATAGCCACATGACAAGGGGAGATCCCCATAATTTGTGGGTTTTGATTGAAACCTGCATCTCAGATTCGTGCATTTAATATTTGAGAAAAAGAAAAAACTAAAACAAAATGGCCAAAAACCCCCCTGAAACTTTCGAGGGCCGCAGAGCGCGAGAAAAAAGACTCGCAAAATATGCAGGCACATAGGAAAGCAGCCGGTTTTTTCATTGGTGTAATTTTGTTGAAAAACGGTTGTAGTTTTTGAAAAAAAAAATTGAAATTACTGCGAAAAGTGCAAAAACTTTGCAAAACGTCGCAAAAAAAACGAAAAACAACAAATCCCATTCATGTTCAAAATACATCTTTTTTTTCAAAGTGGACCTAACACTAGTTAAAAATGAAGCAGCAACAAATGCCATCAAATTGTTTATCCTTAAATAATCTTCTAAATGATTAAATTGAAATATACCAAATAAGCTATTTAATTCTTCATATTATACACTACGCTTCGCTTGTATAACCATCGGAAGTTTTAACAAGCTGTACTGCATGCACCTTAAAAAAAGAGACATCAAAGGTCAGAAACATTTTTACCCAAAAAACTGCGAAATTGTTTTATAACACAATTTTGATGTATTTTACAAAACTGAAAGCAAGATATTAAATTCCTGGTCAAAAACACAGAATCACAAGTTTTCTTCAACAATATTGAAAAAACCATTGCTGGAAATAAAAGGAATAAAAACTTTCTTTTCATTCCTTGGTTGTTAGATCGAGGCCAACTAAAATTTTTTTGAAATTGTACTCGAAATGCCGTGAAATAATACTTGCACAGAAGATCATTCGTAGCATGTAACTAAGTCAAAAACTAATAGTTAACAAGGAGAGCCGGTTGCTGTGCAAGTAGCTCAGAATGTTCCGACCACATTCTTAAAAAATGACAAAAAATCATTTTTTGCGCGTGGTTGGTGTGATCTGAAAGAAAGACTAGATTCTAGCCATTTCTGATATTCATATTAAAATAGGCATATTGTAAAACAGTTTTCTTAGAAAAATGTCTAATAAAAACAATGAAAGAATTGTTAAAAATTTTATTTAAAAAAAATCATTTTTTTATAGAATTTTTGAAGCTTTTTATTCCCAAGATGACGCTAAAAACTTTAAAAACTTGTTTCACTAGATGTTTCAGTGCTTGAATAAAACACACATGGCTTATTTACCACTAATCTGCAACTAAAAAAATTAATAAGTAAATTGATAGCTGTATTCATAAGCACTACTGTACTTATAGCATTTCCCGAAAAAATTCAACTCGACCTATACAAGTGTTTTACAACGTTCGTTGACACTTACATCGTTCATAGTTATAAAGTTCAATTTCCAAGCAAAAATCAAAGTTCCTGAATATAAACCGTAGCACGAATTTGATATGCTTATACAACAAACTGATGAGGACTGTGAAAGTACATCGAATAATTTACGAAAAAGTTTAAATGCCCGGTTGCAATACACTAGCTAGACGCAATGGTAAACATGCATAGAAAAGATTCTACAGTAGGTGACTATGAGGATGTGCGGTTGACTCAAAAGCACTACGAATCGAAGACTCAGAGCTTTTAATGAAGCAAAATATTGTTTTTACCTGTAATGATTTGCCGTGCGGTAGACTTTGAGGACGAGTCGTTGTCATCCAAAAAACAGCGGATCTCTGTAAACTCCGGTCTAATATTTGGGTTGACCTGCAAAAAGAATGATTGAAAAATATTTGCTTATACTTATTCGACTTCTACCAGCAAGGCAAATTTTCTGATTCATCAACTATGTAGCCAATTACAATGAAAATAAAATTTAATAGAAGTAAATAAAGGGACACCAAAAAACTTCTAAAAATTTCAGAAAAAAGCAAGTCTTTTTTACTAGAACGAGTTTTATCAATTAGCGAAAACAAATTTATTCGCTGATTTTCAATCAAAGAAAAATGCTTCTGTTCTATATTGTGAGGTGCAGTTACTTGCAACGCCGTCTTGATTGAAAAAAAAAACAACCCAAGGCTGCTTTTTGTAAGTCAAATCAAAACCGGAAGTTTTTCTTATAGACCATGTAAAATGTCAAAACTTCATGGTAGCTAGTACTGCTGTACTAATTTGATTATTATCAAGTGATAATTGGCACAGTATATTACTTACCTCTTTGCACTTCTCCAGAATGTTGACAAAAGAAGAGGGGCAGTTGAATTTATTAAGCATTGGCAGGAACAAATTCCAATCAATTCCGAAATCCTGAACAAAAGAAACTTGAAATAATCAAATTATGGTATTGAATATACGTCATTGAAACGGAAGGTAATCGAAGAAGTTCCAGATGCGAAAAGGAAGTAATCAAAAACATAGAGGTATCTTCAGAAACAAAAGGCGAATAGGAAATATCCAATTGACATTTAAACTTCCCCACAGTCTTTGAAACAGTGACGTCAATGGATGATTTTCGTATCTCTCGCGCGTAACTGACCGTATAAAATTTCCCTTAAGTAGGCACTATAGGAGTTGTTTATCGCGTAAAAAATGATGAAAAAATTAGAGTAGTTTTAATTTACATTTGACCGCTACTACATTCTGAAAACCCGACTATTTTTCTTTTTTGTATACCTGAACCTTTTCGATTTTCAGTGTTTGCGGATCTACAAGTTTTTGTGCAAGATATCGAAATCTGGTTGAGTTTTTTGTCTATTCTGATTTCGAACCCACAATTTATCTGGACAATTACTTGCTCCCTTTTTAAAAAGATATTTAAATTTAATCGGCTGATTTTTTTTTCATCTACATAGAGGCGAAGCTGAGCTTCGCACCACTTGCGATACAAAAGAAGAAAGCCACTAAATCAGTAAAAAATCGAAAATGTCAAAAAAACTAGATCTATCAATAAATAAGGCTAGTTTAACAAATTTAAAAAAAAACAGCCGAGACAATCGAATGTGAAACAAGCATCGGAAGAAAAATTACCAAACGGTAACAAAGTCGAAAAATACCTTGGCAGAAATTCCCCTTTAAGCTGAAAAAAAATCAATGGCTGAAGTTAATAAGTTCCCTTCACCCTCAAAACCCAGACACGCTCTGCGAAAGACGCAATATGGCAATTTAAATTTAATCGGCTGAAAATTTTTTCCGATATTTAAATTCAATCGGCTGAAATTTAATATATTTAAATGTAACCGGCTGAAAATTTTTTCATCTACACAGAGGCGAAGATGAGCTTCGCACCACTTGCGATACAAAAGAAAAAAGCTAGTAAATCAGTAAAAAATCGAAAATGTCAAAAAAACTAGATCTATAAAAAATAAGGCTAGTTTACAAATTAAAAAAAAAAAACAATTGAGACCATCGAATGTGAAACAAGCATCGGAAGAAAAATAACCAAACGGTAACAAAGACGAAAAATACCTTGGCAGAAATCCCCCTTTAAGCTGAAAAAAATCAATGACTTAAGTTACTAAGGTCCCTTCACCCTCAAAACCCAGACACGCTCGTCGAAAGGTGAGCAAAAAAATTGTTTTCCTTGAAACGAATCGAAATTAGGTCACTAAACGAAAAAGAAATAGGCCGAAATCATTTGGGCAGAATGAAGTCAAGGTTAGTAGAAAACAGAAAAAGTCAAGTTATGTAAAATTTCAAACATCAGGTTAAAAAGAACATTAAAAGCAACTATAAAGTAAAAAAACTATATAAAAAACAATCATTTCACAATATGATAACTCAGCCGAATAAACATAAGCTGAAAAAAAAATGAGCCGACATTTCTTTAGTGAAGCTGACAATTTTTTTAGATTACCGTTTCTAATTTTAACCATTCTGTGCCTAAAGTTATTTACGGGAAAAAAATCTGGTACCCGATTGCAATACCCTTACTATCCCAATGGTAATTAAATATGCATATCGACTTCAATAAATTTCCACAACATTTTGCGAGCGAATGTAATGTTTTGCCTAAAAGACCAAATAGTCCACAAAAAATTTTGACTAATTACCAAAACAGAAAATGTTTGGAGCCTAGCTATCCTGACACAGCTATCCTTTATTGCCTACCTATACTAGCCTACCCTTATTGCATCGTACCGCCAAGAAAACCTTAACTTAGGTAAATTTTAGCAACAAAGTCACTCATAAATTGATGGAAGTTTTGACTTTGAGACAGTTAATATTAGATAAGGAAACTCACATTAGTTCTAGGGAGGAAATCTGGATCTGCGTCTACTTGAGCACAGAGTTCACACAGAACTATTCCGAACGAGAACACATCAATCTACAAACACACATGCACAACGGCAACATTTAAAAAAAAAAACAAGCATCGATTAGATTTGAAGCAACCTTTAAATCTGATATTACACACAAATCTATGTGCAAACAGACTATCTTATTAAAACGATCGGCTCGAACCATATGATCGGCTATCAGAAAATTGGATGAAACGCCACCATTGCTTTTTTTGCACTTTGAATAAACTGTGCTCACTTTGTGATCATACGGCTCGTTCTCTCGTCTGCTGAGACATTCTGGTGCCATCCAGAATGCTGAACCAACCACGGGAAGCTTGACTGCGTCTCTACAATCACAAAATTCGGAAAATTTCGATTAAATGTTGGGATGTTACAGGCTCAGCTATGCCTTCTTTTTGCTTAATATTGCTATTTTTGATTTTTATTTGTTGTTCCGACTTTCGATACGAAAGTAACGGAATATTTGTGCTCGGGGTGGGTTTTTTTTTCTTCAGACAAAATTCGACTTTTTAACTAGCCATTTTTGACGGAATTTTTTTTACATCATTCGAAAGGTATTGTTGTCCTGAGCTCAAATTTGAAAAGATATTTCACCTGTGATCATTTGTCGTAAAGTTACGGGGGTTTAAAGATTGCCATTTTGGCCGATTTGGGACAATTAACGCGCGATATATTTCGCGCTATTAACGCGTAAGCCGAGAGTTAATCCGTCTTAGAAATCGTTCCAAGTTGGTTAAAAGAAGCTTATTTGCCATAATTGGTTTGTTAAAAGGAACGAAATCTATCCTTTTGTTCTTTGTATGGCGTGTGGGGGGATGATTTTCATAAAAATTTTCAAATTTTAGAAATTTTTTTTTTGATTTTGTTATATTTCATTGAATTTTTAAATGTTATTACTGCTCCATAAATCTTAAAAGGCAGTCGGAACATTCAGGGCATCGCCCTGATACGAGCAGTCTTGTTATCTTTATTACCATGGATAAATTAAGGAGCTCAAGTTCGATAAAAAAATTATTTCTTGAGCGAAATAATTCCGATAATCTAACTTACTGTTTTGACGGAATTTGGATGGCGAGTCCAAAATCACCTACAACTGCGCGCTGAATTCCTTTCATTTCATCTTTCTCCAGAAATACATTCTAAACATATTTTTTAAAGAATTAGCACTAATTTCAACTATGAAGTTTCCGTTTAAACGGGCTAATGTAATTATAGTGAACAGAAAAAAATACAGAACTTCGAAATTACAAGGAAAAAATTAGATGACCTTAAAGCTCTTTGAATTTTTGGAGCAATTTATGATTGAAACTTTTCTGATAAAATTAACCCAACTTGAGAACACTGGAACCATAGGTAAAATTTATTTCGCTAGAAAACTATAATTAAATTCCATTTTCGAAACTAGATGTTTTCGCGACTTTTACACTCTAACTGTTCGATAGAGGCGTTTGCCTTCCTTTTAACAAAGAAAATGAACTGAAGTTAGTATCAAAAGAAAAGTCAAACGGCGAAACGTAAATTTGAGCCAGAACTAATTTCAATACTTTTTCTGACGAAAAATGAAAAAAAAAAATCGCGACCTATATAATACTCAGAACTACGTTTATTTCATCGACTCTTAAACAGCAGTTTCATATACTAAGTTCAAATAAAAACTTTGTGTCTTCAAAGATTCAAATATAAATTTTTTTGGCTTCGTCGATCTTCGAAAAAAAACAGACACTTACTTTTGAGGCTAAATCCCGGTGAAAAAATCCTTGCTTGTGCAAGTACTCCATTGCAGCGGCAATTTCTTTAGCAATGAACCATTTCGAGTTCCAATCAATTGCAGCTTCCGAGGCAATGAACTCTGCGAGTGAGCCCCCATTCATAAACTAAACAAATAATGATTTAAAGATTCCCTGTAAATGATGCTGAGAATGATTTTATCCAAAACCTATTACCTCCGTGAGAGGGTGCAAAGCTCCTTGCGAAACACAAACTCCTTTGAAAGCGAGGACATTTCGATGATTAAGCTGCCGCAGTATTTGTATTTCTCTCAAGCAGTTGAATTTGTTCTGAATATCCAAATTAAGCTTAAGAGCCAAAGGATAACCATCCTCTGTTGTTACCTAAATATAAAAAATGATCCCGATAGAATATATTTCAAAGAGGTCAATTTCATCAAAGCTAGAGAAACATTTTTGTCTTCGATTATTGTATGCTTTATTCAGCTTTGTTCCACTTTAGTTATCTCATGAACTATTTAAAAACATTACACGAACACTGAACAGAGCTTATCATCAATTAGTTTAGAATTCAACAAAACAAAACAAAGTTATATTTGTCTTTTAAAGCTAGGCTAGCACAACTGCATTGCATTACACGGTTTTTTCTCTTGAATCAATTTTTTGAGGTAATCAAAAGGTCAAAAATTACTAAGTTAACCTAAGTTACTTCACTAGTACAAACTAAATCATGTAGTCCAGACAAAAACCCTATGAATCAGGGAAGTATAAAAGGAAAAAATGTAAAAGCGAAGCCGAGCTTCCCATCACTTGCGACGCAGAAAATTTAGAAACTGCGAAAAATTTCAAAAATTGTGTTTTTCATCATCAGCAAAAAAAAGCGAAATAAGAATATACAAGCAACTATTTTAGTGAATATGACGCATAATAATGAAAAACTCAAAAACTCCTTTTTCTGATTTAATTTACAAGTAGGAAAAAGATTTAGATTACTATGCAATTTCAAATCATTATACAAGAGCCGAGACAAAACAGCTGAACAAGACAATTCGACTGAAAAAAACTATAAATTTTCCCAAAACCTTTCCAAATAATTCAAGAACTAGATTTTTTCAAAAAAAATCCAGAAAAAAACATCGGGAAAATAAGCCGACAAAATTAAGGCCGACCAACCTTCAGCGGAAAAAAAGAACACTTACTGTGGACCCCAACCACATGCAACCATCATAAACTGATCACGCTGTTATATTATCAGTTCATGTTGAATAGTTGATATTGATTACCATTTCTTCCATTCTGTGAACAAATTAATTTACGGGGCAAAAATCTAGTCCCTAGTTGCAACAGCCTTGCTTATCGCAAGGGTAAAAGAAAAGTTAAAATGAGTTTACATGATAACGCTCACAAAAATTATAATTAGTAGCAAAAAAGTTCGGACAGACAGAATTAATTCAAATGAGCAATCAGTGCTTTTCGACGCTTTTCTTCATGCAAAATCTGAAGCGAACAACCTTGGCTTTTTTGTCAGACCAAACTCAAAATGCGAGATTGTCGATTATCCGATGATTATGCTAGCCTAATTTTTAAATACTGCGATGAACATACAGATTTTACTATGAAACATTTCGACACTAAATAAAAACAGTAAATTCGCACTACAGCATTTTATGTAAATTCGAATTTTGCTGCATTCTGATTGGTCGAAACTTCCCTGCAAGTAATCTTATTAACGATCTCCTCCCCCTTTGAAAGAGGGGTTGTTAAGTAGATCCTGTAAGTGCTTTATGAACTTTCGACGTTATGTTTATTTCAGTTTTAATTTCCGTTGATGTCTAGACAGTTGCTCTTTTTAATTAATTCTGTCTGTCCGAGCTTTTTGAAAGTCTCTATCTTTAAAACAAGAGCTTACGTATAAATTTCTTCAAAAGTATTTCAAATCCTTAATTGTGCCGAGGACACATGCAGCATTTGCAACCTGTACTGCGAGGTAGACTCTGTTTAAGAAAACTACTTGCAGTGGATTCCGCAAGAGTTTTTAGAACACACTCGAGACATTCTTTTTAGAATAAATATGGGCCATTCTTATAAAAAAAACATTGCTGCTCACTTTGTATACATCAGAGTAGAAACCTTTGCCGATCAATATTTGCACTTGAAAATCATCAGTGTGATAAAGAGACAGAACTGAACTCTTCTCAGATTTATACGACTGATGGCCGTTGCACGACTTTGTGCCGCCATTGTCGTTTTGCTGTGTCATCTTGCGCGGGTAAAAACCATTTTTCTCATTTCATCTGAAATTTGGACTAGTTTGTCAAGCAGATATTTCTCGCACGAAAGAATTTATCCAAAAAAATTGGCAGCAATTCCATTGGTGCCTCAACTTTGCCCCCAGGTAGAGATCCTGAACTAAAACAGTTCATAACTCTTAGGTTTTCGTCCATTCGATAATCGCTACCTTTTAGCGGTTATTCCTAACTGCCGAAATGAACGAAAAATAGACCCCAAGTACAACCATTATACTAATACTACTACTACTACTAAAAATTTTTTTTCCTTATATAGGCGGCAGAAATACAAAAAAAACCTAAATTACAAAAGGGGCCCTTCCGTTTAGTTACGGTAAGTGCACAAGCTGGATAGGGCCATGACAGCGTTAAAAAATGCATATATATCAGCAATGAAGTCATAAATCAGCATTAAATGCATTGTCGTAATGTTAATTTATCTTAGCCGTCCTTCCTCTTGTTCCAGTCGGTCATATTTGGAAGTTTGACCTTGAGAGAAGCAAAAAGCACTTAATTTTGGAGTGAAATTTAATTTTTCAAAATTTCGAATGGAACCTGTCATGCACGATTTTCTCGCGATAACTGAAAATCAGAAAAGATGTAGCATTCGCCCGGAAGATACATATCGACGGATAAATAAACTAAGTCTTAAGACGACTGGCTAGCGTCTAAACAGAGCTTTGCATGTTTTTCACCGTCTCTACCAAGCCAGTACTTTTCGGTGGTCTTTTCTAACATCGGGTCGACAAAAACGTTACTGTTCTCCGGCTTCGACCAGAACGCTCAAATTAACTGAATTACATGCAAAAATAGTGAGCTCATGGCTGGGTCTCAGTATCCGCAGACCACGAGGTCACTCCTAAAAACAGGGCTACTATTTATTATATTACTATTGTTTTTGTTCAGTAGATAAAAATCATCATCTCCATCGAAGATGGATCAACCCTTTCCCCCAACTCTTAGCACCTCATCCTTGTCAAAACTAATCCAAATATCAATTAAATTCAAGTCAGGACATGACAGGATGCTAAAAGTTCATATGAGTCAATAAAAGTTTTCCGTCCCGAGACCCTTCCGGATTCTTGAATCCGGTGAATCAAGCTCCTCAAGTTCGAATTCACGATAACACGGAAGGCTGGTTTCTTACCCTTCACCGTTGTTCGCAACGGCCTTGTAACTATTGTAGCAGCACAATAGTTGCAACTCGGAACGTTCTCTGCAATCTGCTGCTGTTTTTCTTCAATTTCGACTTCTTCAATTTCGATAAAGTTGTTCTCGTCAGCGCAACCAACGTTGTTGTTCTGTTCTTTCACTCGTTTTTTTGTTAAAAATGGCCGTTTCAGCATTTCTCAGAAATGTGACGTCATCATTCGAATTTTTGAAATTTTAAAATACTAGAATATTCCAGCCTTCACCGTTTGGCTAAACGTTCCAATAACGCCCTTAGTTCCTAAAAACCACCAATCCGGAAGGCTTACTGCTAAAATTCCGAATTCTGCAGAGATTGCATTTTTCACATTCTGGTCGAATGTCACAAGAGAAGTCAGAACGATCGAGTGACAATCGCGGGAAAGTTGCTAGAAAAATCAGTGGGAAATTGCTAATCGCAATTTCAGTAGCGATAATAATCCAGAGTAGAGCTGTCCCATCTAGAAGAGAGACGAGCGCATCCCCACGAACTGGATTGTTGTGATTGGAGTATTATTCTAAACTGGACTAGAGTGAACCTTCGGTGGAAAGGTGGACAGCTAGAGTGTCCCAATGGTTCACGAGAACTGACATTCTAGAGTACAAACTTGCTCTTGTTATTAAAACTGACAGACATTAAACTCATTTTAGTTACATTATTTAATTCTCGAGTTGATTACCGACTTGATTACTCCCAGTTCTTGAGCGTGCTACAATGTGAGTACTAATTTAAATTTCTAGAGTGTGTTTTATAATTGTTATGTTGAGGTAAGGCGAGTTTTAGGTTGATCCATCTGAAATGGATCAAAGTTCCACTGTCTAATAAAAAGTAACTTAACGGATTGTTCCGACCCGGTTTTTAACGGCGTTCATGTATTTTGGGTATCTAGAGACCTAAGTATGGGGACGTTTCCAATTCTAGAGTGGGGGGATATTTTAGTAGTAGCCTTTAAGCTGTAACGGGTCGTAGTCTCATGTCACAAGCGAACCGAATTGGCTCCGACTGATTTGAGGTACAAAAACACAAGAGATAGTGTCCCTGACTCTTGAGCCAATGGTTATAGGGCCTATTTTTCTTAAGCCTCATGTGTGACTGCAGTAGACGAATGTTACATAGTGTTTTTATGGCGCTCCTGGGTGTTTACGACATCAAGACTACGGAGTCGAACCCACTTGAGACAGCTTCGGGCTGAATGCCCATTCTAGAGTACCGGCGGTACGGTTCGACAGGAACGTGCAAACCTTCCGGTTGTACCGTGATAGCTTTTTAAGAAAACTCAAGAAAACTTCCTGGTACGCTCTCCGAACGAGGCTTAGCTAACCGAGTAAAGGGGGGCAACTAGGGGGACAAAAACACGAGCAAAAAGACAAAAAGCGAAACAAAAACCATAAAACGAAAAAAGACAGTGACTTTGACACCAGATTAGTTGGATCAAACCTTTATATTAATTAAATAGTATACCCATACTGTTTTACAAGTTCGATCGTTTCGATCAACCTAATAACTTAACCCAGTAACCTTAATAAAGAGCCCGAGTGTGGGGCGTTGTCAAGGGTTTTCAGATAGCTTGGAACTTAGCTGGACAACAAGGAGACTTGACTGGAAGAGGCGACCAGCCGAGTGGGAAAGTGGTTCAGGAGCACTTGAGCTGAACCAATAGGAGACTCGACTGGAAGAGGTGACCGGCCGAGTGGGAAAGTGGTTCAGGAACACTTGAGCTGAACCATTAGGAGACTGGACTGGAACAGGTGACCAGTCGAGTGGGAAAGCAGCCAAGAAGGATTTGGCAAATCTCGAGTTCGCAAGTTGGGCAGAACGGGTATCGTTAAAATCCAAATTACATTATAGGAGATAAGTGTAAAATTGGATAAGCGAAACCCCCCGGTTTTGAGGAACGTTTTTACTTGAGCAGGCCTGGAGACAGGTCTACGGTTTTCTCTTGAGAGGATTAGCACCCGGCGCTTAAGGTGATTTTAGGCTTAAGAAGGGGGGCTAAAAAGGTGGGAGGTTAGAAGGGGGGCTGGTTAAGTTAGAGGTTGGCGGTTGTAAATTGTAAAAAGGGGAGAAATTAGAGTAATTAATTGGTCGACATCGTTGATTTATTTACATTAGTCATTTACACGCGTTGGTCATAGGAAACGGATATCCAAAATTGGAATTAGGTTAAGGTAGGTACCCTGGTCGGATCGGTAGGGGGGAACGGACATAGACAGTTTTTGTGATACCCCATAAGATCGCTAGCAGGGGGGAAGGAAACGCGTGGCAATTAGGTACCAGACATTTTTTTTTCGACGAAAGGTAGACATTGGTCACCTTTGAAATTTAGGTGGGCTCATATTTCAGTTTTTATTACTTTTTCTGGCTTGGATTTTTTGTTGCATTTTGGGGAGGATTTGTGTTTAGTTTTTATACGAACAGGTGATCACAAGATACCTGCGCACAGGTTTTGGTCTCAAGTTGCTTGGATCATTGAAATAGAGGTAACTAAAAAGAAAAAAGAAAAAAGGGGGGTCAGCATTTGGCTTTTAAGAGAGGGTTTTTGGGAAAATTTTACTAGAGCTTGAGTGGTGGTACAAGGCACAGTGAATCAAGAAGTCCCCATAACGAAAAAGAGAGAAGTCCCACCGCTCAGACACTTGTCAAACAGCCTTGGGACAGTGCCAAAGAAGTCCAGGGACAGTGTTGGACCAGAACAGTCTTGATACAGTCTTGGGACAGTGGTCTTGGGACAGTGGTCTTGGGACAGGGTCTTGGGACGGTGGTCTTGGGACAGTGGTCTTGGGACAGGGTCTTGGGACAGTGGTCTTGGGACAGGGTCTTGGGACAGTGGTCTTGGGACAGTGGTCTTGGGACAGTGGTCTTGGGACAGTGGTCTTGGGACAAGGGTCTTGGGACAGTGGTCTTGGGACAGTGGTCTTGGGACAAGGGTCTTGGGACAGGGGTCTTGGGACAAGGGTCTTGGGACAGTGGCCTTGGGATAGTAGTCTTGGGACAGTAGCCTTGGGACACTAGCCTTGGGACAGTAGTCTTGGGACACTAGCCTTGGGACACTAGCCTTGGGACAGTAGTCTTGGGACACTAGCCTTGGGACAGTAGTCTTGGGACACTAGCCTTGGGACAGTAGTCTTGGGACACTAGCCTTGGGACACTGGCCTAGGGACAGTAGTCTTGGGACACTAGCCTTGGGTCAGGGGTCTTGGGACACTGGCGGAGTACTGGGACATTACCGAACAGTCTTGGGACAGTAAAAGGAAGCCTGGGACGGTACGAAGAAGAGTAGGGACGGTAACTGGAAGTCTTAGGACAGTATAAAAATTGAAGTAAAATTACAACAAGTTGTTTTAAGACAGAATTAAGACAGAAAAAGACTAATTGGAACCCGGTACGGTTGGGACCACGAATAAAGAAAGTTACTCGAAGATTTTAGAGAACTGGAACAAGGTTTTTATCACGTTGTATATTTTCTTTTAAGAATTTGTTTCCACAAATTTTTTTTTATTCTTAGAATAGAATTGTGTATATAAGAATATTGTAAATAAGGGAAATTGTAAAGAGGAATAATGAAACGGAGTAGGGTACCGGTGCTTGAAAAAAGGTCAAGTGGATCAAACACGAAATATAACTCGTCGCTGCCTGGAACAACATCAAGGGGCCCAGGCAAAACAAGAAATAACTTTTCAGTTAGCATGGTCAGCACGAGGAGTGGCACCGAGAGCAAGACGCGAGAAGATGCGAGGGAAAAAGAGGTGGAGCCTACAATCGAAATCGACCTAGAGACACCAGACCAGAGCGTAGATGAACTGGAGAAAAAGACGACGGAGTCAACTCCAATGTCCAATGCAGAAGAACCAAACCCGAAACCCATAGAGTTCTCACCAATAGACGATGTGGAAGATGCAATAGGCAACACCGAAGAAACGGTGAAAGAAGACTCTCAAGTAAAAAAGACATCTTTTACAGAAAGGTTGGCGATGATGGTCGGAATAAAAACGAAAGAGAACGTGACTGAAGAACCAAAAGCTGAAAGAGCACGAACATTTGGGACAGTGAGCACGAAGACGACAGAAGCCAATCCGAGAGAGGAACAAACTAAAGCAGAAGCAACGGCCGAAGAAAGACCAACGGCTGACCATGAAGAGGCTACTCTTGAGCTAGGTGACTTGATGGCAAAACTGAATCAGATCGACAAAAAGCTGAAGCACAGCGAAGAGGACAGAGAAGTGATAAGAAAAGAATTAAGATACAACAAACACGAGTATCTGGATAGTTATTTTAACCTGGCTAAGGCAACAGACGAGAGACTCAAGGAGATGACAGATAAGGTAGAAGCCACCAATAAAGAACAAGAAGGGAACATCAAAAAAGATTTGCAACAGTTGAAAAACCGATATGATGATGTCAACAGCCAAATAGGTAGCCTGGAAAAGAGGCTGGACACAATGAGCAAGAATCAGGCCGAAAGTTCAGGTGCAATACAGACGAAATTGGATGCAATCTTGAGAAATTCTACCTCACAAGAAAGACCGGCAGCGGATCGCACGCAAGGCACCAGAGTTGACTTTGTGGAACCACAAAGGGGCAAACGGCAATCGACACCGTTGCCCTTAACCCGGGATACGGTGAGCATAGCACCAACGGCTGATAAAACAATCATGAAAAGTGGGAATTCAAACACAACGAGTGGTCCGGGGGACTCAACAGCTAGCAGCAACGCAGGTCCGGATGCCATGACGTGGGCAAGCACTTGGGAGATGATGAACAGGACTCTAGAGGCCTTCGCCACGAGGAACACTAACTCGAGCGATAGGAGAGACGGAAAATCAAGGAAAACTTTCAAGAAGCCAAAAGAATTCAAAGACGACTCAGATGGATGCATTGACACGTGGGTGGAAGTGATGAGATTACATCTAGAACAAGATAACTTAAATGATGAAAGGCAAGCATGCACAGCCATACTCAGTAACCTGGAAGGCACGGCATTGAAATGCGTGGTTGCAAAGAAAGAAGAAGAACGCGATACCGCGGACAAGATCTTCGAGATATTGCTGAATCGATTCGGGTCAGGCATGAAGGGTCACCAAGCGATGATGCGATTTGAAAAGAGAAGGCAGAGGGACGACGAGTCAATAGATCGGTTCCTAGATGATCTCGAGAGCTTGAGAAGAAGGAGTGACCCAGAGGAGTCGACAAACAGAAGAAACTTTAGCATTGCCTCGAAGTTCATTGATGGGGTAAAAAGTGACGACTTAAGGACAATGTTAGCAACATACTACACATTGTCGAAAGACAGCGCACCAACCCCAGAAGAAATGAGACAGAAATCAAGGGAATACATGCTGATGAAACCCAAGAAATACTCATATACAGAAAACAGGAACACGCAAGGGGGAAGTCAACCCCAGAGGTCGTCATGGTACAAGCCTAGAGATGACATGGACAAGCGCAGATCATGCGCGAACTGCGGGTCGGCGGATCACCACGTGGCTGTTTGCACAACATACAAACAAGGCATGAAGAGTCTAGGATATGCACCAGATGAGGAGGACATGAGCCAGATGGAGGAACACGAGTACTATAGTGGCTTAATCATCAAGATAGGCGCAAGATGCTTCTTCTGTAACCAGGAGGGGCACTTCAGAATGGATTGTCCCTTGTTCTGGGAAGCGGTCAAGGACCAGAGTCACCCCAAACATAAGTTGGCATTAGCGGCAGTGCAGAATCAGCGGAATAGACAAAACGAGTTTGAATCTAGGAACTTAGGAGCACCAAGCACGGAATTGCCGACGAAAACAGTGAAAGCTGTAACACATGTTAATGGTGCGATAGAGTCCGCGGCTGGGAACTCGCTAGAGATAAACTATGAGAAAGCGGCGACGGAAGCAATTGCCAAAGTAAAACAGGATCTGGCTGCAAAAGAAATAGAGCAACGACTAAAGCTGGAGATCGAAAGACAGAATTTCAACGAAGCATTAACCGGATCGAACCAAACACCAGAGGTTGTACCGGGCTCAACAAAGACGGGGAATTGTAACACTGTAAAAATGGTGACGGGAAAGCCATTCGGCATATCGAAAATTGGGGCTAGAATAATGTCGATAATCACAGTGGGCGGCCACGAGGTAACCAGAAACTTGAGCGAACCGAGCGACCAGACGATAATGCACATTGACGTGTACGCAGATTATTTGAGCTGTATAAGCCCACAAACGACTTCTAGAGCCTTGAGAGCACTACTCATGAGAGGGGGCAGCAAGTCGGTACGTGTTGATAGCAGATATACTGAAGCTTATGGTCTACACGAGGTGATGCTAAATATAGATGGGATTAACATCTATACCAAGACGATGATAACATGTGACGAAGACCTAATTGGACAAATCTACGTAGGGAAAGAAGAATTGAAAGTGAGATCGATTGGACACTGCGCCATGCTTGAAGAAGATGCAATGCACATCGGGACGGAGGCAGATGTGACAGGGCACGTGCTGGATATAAGTGGCAAAAAGACTCAGTTGCGTGGGTTGCTTGACACGGGAGCAGTCTTGAGCGTCATACCAATCGAAACTTGGGAGAGAATGGGCTTTGACAAAGGTGACTTGATAGACTCGAGAATACGGCTGTCGGCTGCAAACAAAGGGGCCCTTCGGGTGCTGGGCAGGACGCCGATAATAGCCCTCAATTTGGGGGAACGTAACCTGTGGATGAACTTTATCGTGGTAGAAAACCTAGATGAATCTGACCAATTCATTTTGGGCAGAGACTTCATCAGGAATTTCGACGTAACGATTGATCTAAATAACGCAATGTTCAGGATACGGAACCCGGATAGGAGGTACGCAATCAAACCGGTAAATTTAATAATGGCAAATGAAAACAAAGCACCGGTATTCTTGAGTAGGAGGGTGAGGCTAAAAGCTAATGAAGCGGCAATCGTAAGTTTGAGGATGAAAAATTACAATGAACTAAGTGACAACAAGCAAGTGTGCATAGTTCCGAATCCTAATAGTCAAAGTGCTGCTGTTTTAGGAAGATCATTTTCGATAACGAAGAGCGGCCTCTGTGTCAGTGTCTTGTTGAATACCCTTGATATACCGATCACGATACAGAGAGGGAGGAAACTGGGATATGCTTTACCGGTTAAAACTCGATATGAAAAAATTGAGAACTCAAAACAAAATGAAGTTGTTGAATGTCCCAATCACAGGGACAAAATTTGTATCTTGAGACGATTGCAGAAAATAAAAGATTCTTCAGGTCTTATTAAATCACTTAAGTCAGAAACGGATGATGGTCTTTCGAGCTGTTCGAACTTTCCAGAGCGACCCACACTAGATGAAATGCAAAATGAAAAACCGGTCCTGCCGGAGATTGAACATTTGAGGGGCAAACTGAAAGATGAACAGCTCGAAGCCATCAAGGACGTACTAGAGCGGAACGAGGAAGTTTTTTCGAGGCATAAGGCGGATAGCGGGTGTTGTAATTTCGTTGAGCATGAAATAGAACTTGAGGAAAACGCGGTACCACACAGGGAGGGGGCGAGGCGCATGACCCCACACAAATCGGACGCGTGTAGAAAAGAGATCGAGACGTTACTAGAGTATGACATGATAGAACCATCCAAGTCACCGTGGGCGTGGGGAGTAGTGATGGCCAAAAAGAAAGGCGACCATTTGAGGTTTTGTTGTGACTTTCGATACCTGAACTCCGTCACGGTGAAGGATGCCTATCCCATACCTAGGATTGATGAGAGCCTCTCGAAGTTAGGTGATGCAAAATTTTTTACGACTCTTGATTTAGGCTCGGCCTTTTGGCAAGTACCACTAAGGAAGCAGGACAGGGACAAGACAGGGTTTGCCTGCGAGTTGGGTCTGTTTCAATGGAAACGGATGCCGTTTGGACTTTGCAATGCCACAGCCACGTTTCAGCGGTTGATGGCACACGCGCTGATAGGCGTAACGAAGAAGTATGGCAACCTGGTAATGTGCTACGTGGATGACGTGGTAATAGCGACGCCAACACTGGAAGACCACATTGAGAGAATAGACGAAGTGTTTGCATGCATGAAGAGGTCGGGGCTAAAGTGTAAACCATTAAAGTGCGAGATACTCAAGGACTCAATAAAATACTTGGGCAGGATGGTAGACAAGCACGGCATCAGACCTGATACGGACGCCGTGGAAGCAGTCCTGACCTGGAAATCACCGAAGACAGAGCACCAGTTGATGAGCTTCCTGGGTTTCGCTAACTATTATAGAGAGTTCATCAAAGGCTATGCAGACAAGGTATACCCGATGCAACAATTAATGAGACACAAGGGCAAGAAATTCACGTGGAACAACGCAGCAGAAGAGTCATTCCAGAGGATAAAGAAAGAGCTATGTGAGGCACCAGTACTGGGTATGCCGACTGAGAAAGGGATGTACGTGCTGGACACGGATGCGTCGGTAGTCGCGATTTCTGGGATTCTCCACCAAGAACAAGAATGGAATGGGAAGACAGTCTTGAGACCAATAGATAGCGTACGGGAGCAAAGTCCTGAGTGACACGGAAATGAAGTACGGAGCACCGAAAGCTGAGATGTTCGCGGTGGTTACCTTTGTCGAGAAATACAGGGCGTACCTGGGCAGTGAGCCATTCAAGTTGCGAGTCGACAACAGAGCACTGAGCTGGCTGAAAACGTACTCAATGGACCAAAGTTACATTGGGAGGTGGATAGTTCGCCTGGACGGATACAACATGATAATTGAGCATAGAACGCGAGATAAACATCAGAATGCCGACAGCTTGAGTAAAAAGACGGAGTTCTATGAGAGACAAGAGCAAAGAGAAACAGACAGACCTGAAATCAAAGATGGCTTCTCATTCATGGACAAGGAAACGTACGACAGTCTTCCACTCACGAGATGGCTGGACAAGTCAGGCAAACCGATAGAAGATCATCCTGAATTGCCTAAAGAGCCTCCAGAGAAGACCATCTTGAGGAAGAGCAAGAGGATTCCGATTGAGATTAAACTCAAGTCGAAGATCGTGAAGGAGACGCTCAAGGCAAAAGGCTATGATCTTAACCAGGTGGAAGCAGGAACTGCACAGATGGATGATGACTTAATGAGGTTGCTCGAGAAACTATCAGATGATAAGCCCGTGATCCAGGAGAAGGGTCAAGAGAAACCGGAATTCACTATACTTCGGAGAAAAGAGACAGTGAACGATACTGACTCATCAAGAGGAAGCGTCACTGACAGCAAAGATGTCGTGCGGTCACTAGTTGACAAAATCCCCGAAGACATTCTGGAGCAGACCAAGGTTAGGAAAAAGAAAGTGACGTTCAAGGAAGATACTGAACACCTGGGACTAGGTCAAGAGTCCGGGGAGTGTTCCAGGTTCACGGAAGAAGGAACCGGAGAAGGAAAATTGTCCGGGGAGCGTGAAGGATGGGATGAAGACTCGGATGAGAGCAGCGAAAACCAAGACAGTCTGTGCATGATACTGGCGGAAGAGAAGACAAGGCACAACGACAGGGAGTTACAGACGGATCCATCTTCAGGAACATACAACATGGACATACAGGAGATGCGAGGTGGTGAGGAACTTGAGAAAATTGCGGTCGCAAGGAAACCATTCAGGGAACTATCATGCAACTCAAACATCAGAACGAATCTGGTGCCAGAAGATGATATGAAAATCGTGAAAAGGATGATATGCGTGAAACTGAGTGATGACATCCACAACCCTGGTGAGATGAATGGACAGATCATGGCGCTAAAGGAGCATGTCAAGGCAAGATATAGGCTGTCAGACCTAATAAGAGCACAGAAGAATGACAAAATGACAAGTAACCTCTCCAAATGGATCCAGTCGGGGGTCAAGGAGAAGGAGGAACTTGAGGAAGACAGCTACAAGATCTTGAGCCAGTTCTACAAAGAAAAGAAAGACTTACTTTATCACACAGCTGATGGAGTGGTAGCGTGCAAGAGGAGAGATGAGGAAAAGATATTACACAAACACAACCTCATCATACTACCACAATTGTACCAGACAGAGGTGCTTTTCAGATCACACGACCAGATGGGTCACCAGGGGATAGACAAAGTACAACAAAGGATACTTCACAGATTTGATTGGCCAGGAATGAGAAAAGCTTGCGAGAGATGGGTGAATGCCTGCCTGGCATGTCTCCAGGTAAAAGACCCAAGGAAGATGAAGTTTCCCCTCAATTCCGTTGAGAGATCGGAGTTCAATGAAGTGGTGCAGATAGACCATCAAAAAATCTGCATGACAGAGTCGGGATACAACCAGATACTGGTTATAATAGATCACTTCACAAAGTTGGCGGAAGCGGTTCCGTGCCAGACAGCCTCGGCCGAAGAGACATGTGATCAACTGATAACGCATTGGATATCGCGGTATGGTTGTCCAATGACTTTCCAGTCGGACAACGGCAAAGCTTTTGTGGGGGACTTGACAAAAGAATTGATGAAGAGATCGCACATTGCTCAAGCACACTCGACGACCTATCATCCGCAGACCAATGGGTTGGTAGAGAGACAAAACAGGACACTGGTCAACATGTTAAGGGTGTACTGCTCAAGATACATGACGGACTGGGACAAATACCTGCCACAGGTAGTAGGAGCCTACAACAGTACACAGCACTCAACTACGGGCATCAGTCCTTTCATGATGTTGACGGGCAGGGAGAGAGCAATGCCTCTGACATTCTTTTACCCGGAATACGAGGGGAAAAGGACGTCGCCTCAGGCATACGTGAAAGAAGCGATCAAAAGACAACAGGAGTTGAACGAGCTATGCAGGAGGAACACGGCGCAAGCGCAAATGAGGCAACGCAGGAAATACGACGAAAAAATATTAAGAGCAAAGCCATATGAAGTGAGCCAATACGTGTGGGTCTTCCAAAATGTAATACCGCCCAAGGGAACAAAGAAACTACTCAAGAAGTGGAGGGGACCATTCATGATAACGGAGGTTCATCAACAAGGACGGTTCTATCGCTTGAGTACTGGGCGAGCGGCACATTATGAAAATCTGAAGCCTCACGTCCCGTCCCCAGAGGATTGGTGCATACCGAAGGACATGGAGGGTCTTGAGTACCTGGTGGTAGAGCCAGCGTGTGAAGTGAATGAGAAAGGTACTCGAGAGAAAAATGATGGTAATGAGAACTTGAGTTTGGACGACAATGAAAAGATAGGAGTGGGGTCTGATGCAGGATCATTTGTAGAAGAAGACTGGAACGATCCGGAGCAAGACGAGGTGCCGAAGTGGATGGAGCCGGATCGACCAACACCACTGGAAACCAGGACTGGCAATCGTAAACGCACCGGCATGAGGTACAACAGGTACGGGGATGACTTCTTGATCGATAAGATACAGCCAGACAATTTGGGCGAGGAATTACTGAAGGCAGGCGAACTGGAAGCCGGAGAGGAATGGCAGGTCATTGACGATGGTGGTCATTATCCGCAGGATGATTACTCGACGCCAGAAGTAGAAACGGATCTCGAACAGAGTGAGATAGAGAGGAGGGAGAACACGAACTTGAGGATTCTTGAGTGGATGCGTGATGTCAAAGACGAGAGCCGCGAAGGACAAAGCATTCAGCAAGTCGATGTATCAGCAGCAAATTACATGAAGACAGAGGACCCTCTTTTCGGATGGACGGCGACAGACAGGCCACTGGACATTCCTCAGGACAATTCAGACCCGACAACATCGACGGGGACGTCGATAAATAATTTTGTCCGGGGAGTGGGGGTAGGACTTAGCCACACCGAAAATTTGATGATAAAGAAGCTCAAGGAAGTGAGAGAAACGAGCGAATTGGAACTGGAGGAAGAAGAGCCAGAGCCTACTATAGGTCGGAATTTCAAAACGAAATTCGAAATACCCAATGAATACTCGGAGAACATCATGATAACGGATAGCGACTTCATCCTGTCAAACAGGACCAGCGCGATCTGCATCACGGCGGACATGAGTTTCAAATCAAGATTGGAAGCTGACTTCAAAAGAGAGTACCAGAATGTAGAGTTTCTGTTCAGACAGAGACCAGGACTGGGAGGGATGGCAGCGCTTCCACCGTCAGTGGCACAAGTCCCGGGCAAATATCTGTGCTTCCTAGTAACGAGGGTCAATGACAGGAACACAATTGATCCCGAACACGTGATATTGGCACTAACAAGATTACGAGACTTCATGATTGAAAGAGGGATAACAGAGGTCTCAATGCCGGTGTATGACCCAAACAGGGGCAAACTGAGCCCAAGGGAATTGTACGCTATCCTACATGTGGTCTTTGCAGAAACTGAGATAATGGTGTATCTTCATAAGAAGTACTACTTGAGCATCACCTGAGTCGGGTACATGGGGGTATCGAGTCGGGTGTGAGGGAGGAGTCTTGAGTTAGGTACTGGGGTGCGGCGCAGATAAAGGGATCTTAAGATATGATTGGCATGACAATTGAATTTAAAAAAAAAAAAGAGTTAACGGTGCTAAAACATAAAATGAATCTGCATGCTTTTAAGGAAATTCCAATTGAATTGTTTTAAGTGATATGAGAATGATAAGATTTTAACCATACTGGTGAAAAGGGGGGCCTCTAGGTTAGGAATATGACATGTGAAGTTTTAATATGCTTTCTGTTTTCAGATCAAGTTTGAAAAACAAAGTTGAAAATCCAACTATACTCGAAGCGAGAAACAGAAAGGGAAATCTTGATTGAACTCGCGATAATCCGCACCTACAGCAAGTATTTGCAAGGGAACGTTTCTAGAGAATTCTTGAGTTGGGTAATACTTAAGTCGGTTGGGTAATTCTTGAGCTGGTTAACACATACCTATATACATCCCGAAGTCACGAAGAATGGCAGACCGATTCTGGAAATCCATGCCCGCGGCCCTGAAGAAGCCCACTCTTGATGAGCTGTACAGACGCCTGAGGGACTTGGACTACACCCAAATAGACGAGAGAATGGCGGTGATGCTGAATGCCATCCTCCAGTTGGAGGACCAGGGTGAGTGCAGGGAGTCTGCAACGGAGGCTGTCTTGATGATCGGGTACACCACCGAGGGTATATCAAACCAAGAACAGACCAGATGGTTGTCTTGGAACGTGGATGGAGGAGTAAGGGGCTTTGACTTGGCAAGGAATCCTGGCCTGAGTAACAACACTGAATATGGCGCAGGGGAGTTCCCACTACCGACTAGGCCAACAGCAAGATCTACAAGCCAGGGCTCGAGTAGGGTGCCGTCGATGACGCGAGCGCAACAGACGACCGAGGCATATCCGGATCTGGGTGTTTTAAAGAAAGAGCTCGAGAAGGCGCAGAAGGAAAGGAACAAGGCGAACCTCGATCGGGATCAGGCGAAGCTGGATCGGGAGAAGATTCAGCTGGAGAGAGACCAGGCAGTCAACGAGCGAGATCAGACTCTGAGGTTACTTGAGGTGCTAAAAGTTGAACATCAGCAGGAACTAAGGGTGCGGGAGAGCGCCGCGAATCGTGATCAAATGAAGTCGGAGTTGGAGAGAATAGAACAGCGACAACGTGAGCTTGACGCACAGAAGGGAGCCAGGCCGAAGGAGCGAGTGGTGACCAGCTCGAGGCCAGAGTCGCGCATGGAGGTGGATGAAGCTCCCAGGGCAAGAGGACGGTTCAACCTTGACCGTGAGGCCAGAGAACACATGAGTGAAGGGTTGGAAGTCTGGATACCGAATGACGCGACGCCTTCCTTGCGTGGCCTAGAGACACAACCTGTACGTCCACTAATGGATGTGGTGCTGCCGGGATATACCCCAACCTCGACCTCGAGCGACAGTCAGGTGAGTGGCGGCTCATCACGCCTGAAAGAGCTAGGCGAGAAATTACAGCAGAAAAACCGGGAAAGATCGGCAAGACCGGAGCTTCTCCCAACTTGGAGGGAACAGCCGGTCAGGAGCGTCGTGATCTCGAGTTATAAGAAAAATACAGAGGGAAGGTACCACAGGCACAATCGTCTGGATTGGAGTGCGGAACAGGGAGCCAGGAGGGACTGCTTCCATGATGCAGCCTGGGTGGAGTATCTCGCGCCACCTCGTGTGCCAGAGGGTGCAGTTCACCTAATCATAGGGGACAGCCTGGTGCGGGTGTTGACCCGGATCCAGTCGCATTGGCAGACAGGAATCTTGAGTTTCGCTGGAGCTGCCACGCCACAGATGTTGGCAACCCTGGACATGCTAGGGATGACTAAAGTATACACGGTGACCCTGATGATCGGGACAAACGATGTGTCAAGGGGAGAAGCGAGGAAAATAACGAAGCTGTACGACAAGATGAGCTGCCTTCTTGAGGAGCTGAGGATCCAGATGGACCCCATCCTGCTGACAGTATGTACGGTCCCCTACAACATGATGTTTGATCAGCACGCCTTGGAGATGAACGAGAAGGTGCGGAACCTAAACAAGGTGATCCGAGACATACACCGGAAGAGTGTGCTTCCTGTCAGACTGTTGGACGTAGCAGAGCGCATGGAGAAAAAGGGATTCCCTGAAGACACCTCCAATGATGGAATCCATTTCGATAGGCCAAGGGGAGCGGAGTGGCTGAACGACGTCTTCCAGGAACACATAAACACGCTAGAGTCGGATCTGCTAGAGACAGCCCAATTTACCTTAGGACCACCTCCGAACCCACCATTCCTTGCCTCAAGGGCCTTGTCTGGTCGCTTGGGAACGAGAGTTGACGCTAGAGACGGTTCGAGGAGCATCCAGACCCGATTGCAGAGTGCCACGCCAATGGAATCTGAGGAGGTGATGTCATCAACACCTCCAGGCTCGGCGATGTCCTCAGTGGTAGTGGCAGAGAGCAAGCGGGAAAAGAGGTCTCTGGAGACCGCTCGCTTGAGATATCCTGAGAAGGTGAAAGAACTGGACCTAGAGAGTTTGGAGTGCAGGCGAGAATTGGCGGAAACCCTGGGGATTGAACGAGTGTCGCACGAGGATTTGAATAGACATCATTGCGTGGACTGGTTGAAAGCTCATGAGGCGCACTTCTCGAGAACGAAATTGATGGAGACCACAGACCTGACTGGAATTCCCACAAAAGCGATCATGGGACCCATTAACTACCGACCTCTCAAGCTGCTGGGGAGTCCTGGACTTATAACAGAACCTCCCAAGCACCGAACGAGCATCGCCAGGATCAGGTTGGCGACCCCGGCACAGTTGAAAGTGGTTGACAAGCTACTCAATCCAGGATCGATGGAATTGCCGGATGCCGCTTACGAAGGCTCGAAATTGGCGGAAGATCCCAGGTACGGGAAGCCCTGTGGCAGCACCCAGCTGGCCAAAACCCTGGCAGTTTATGATAGAGCAGATCCAGCTGCTGCGAGAGTAGTCATTGTGGCGGGATTAGACTTTGAAGGAACGTCTCCCAAGTTGTTCTGGCCGGAGACTCTGATATACTCTTTGCCAGGAGCTGAATTAAATCAGATGTTAACTCTGGTGGTGGCAATAAAGTCGGAGATGCCCTGTGAACCTGAGCTGCTATTGTTTGCAGGAATGAATGATCACCTGCACGCGATGGGACTTCTTGAGCAACTAAAGGGCGATGAAATTCCGACATCGAGGAAGATATGGGAAGCCATTCAGGCGTTGTTTGCGGCGATGAATGAAGTGCAAGAGAGTGTTGTCTCGAGATTTGGGTCCAAGACGAAGGTGGTGTTTACCACATCCCCTGGATACGCGAATATGCCACCCGCCCTACAATTCGTGTACGCGGTCTTGATCCTGATAGCAGAAGGGAATGAATGGCGGATTCTAATGGCAGCCCCCAATCGGGAGTTGGAGCCATCGAACCTGAGGCTTCGCAAGTCAGAATTGGCGGCGGCATGGGCGGACATATCTCATGCACTGAGGGGCTTTTATGGACTAGCCGACATCCTGATCGTATTAGACGAGGTGCTCTTGCTAGAGATATCGAACTTTGCCAGGCAACTCAAGTTCAGCCCAGTCATCGGGGACGATCACCCGGCGATAAGCCAATTGACGGCCAGCTTGTGGTTTCGGAGTATGGATGTGAAGATCACAAACTCCACCAGCAAGTCTAGAGGTCCCAGTAACGAGAGAAGAAATGTGGCCGAGACGGAAAAGCAATTAGAATCGATGAAATATCGTTTGACTCAAGAGAATGGCTGGTGGCCATTTTTGACACCAAGGCTGGAGAACGCCACGAACAAGACGAGGGAGGAAGCACCACCCCTCGTGAAACAAGTCTGGAGTTTTCTGGAGAAACAACTGGAGCTGGCCGAAACAAGAGACATGACGGTGGCTAGATTTGTCTCGGCCGCCAATGAAGTGACGATTGGAGGGTCCTGGAGAGAGCACGCCAAGGGTGAATTGAGGACTAGGAGGGATTATGAGATTCTCAAGTTCTTGAGTCCTTGCTGGGAGAAGGAATTCATGGCAGGAATGTTCGGCACCACGGCGACTATCTTTGGAGCCTTCGTGCAGGAGATACTGGGCATGCCCATCAGCCTGCTCTTGGCTTTGTATTTGGTTTACCCCAGATACTTGTTCAACATGGGCCCAGCATACATGTTTAGTCGAGGAGTGGAGACACTTCGAGTTGATGGGTACCTGGCACTATTACTCTTGACCCATGGGGAATTGGTGTCGTTTCATCGATTAATGGAATATGGAGAGCCTCTGTCTATGGGGAGAGTCCACTCGAGCATTGAAACCAGCTCCTACAAGTGTGCCGCGGGGTTGAAGACGTTGTTGGTGCAATACCTCATGATGCAGAATCGGCACATGACGGGTGAAGATGAGAATCCAACCTCGAGAGAAGAATGGAAGAAGACGAATAGAGGGATGCCTCTGCTGACGGACCTATGCCTGGCAATGAGGTCGGACCCAATGGGGATAATCCGGGGCCTAGAGGAGGTGGTGACCTGCATTTATGGTCCAGCAGTGACGTACGCGTTCCCAGACCCCCTGGTGACAACGTATCGTCACTCTGTAACGCACTTGAGTCTTATCAGTATACTGGATGGGACGGCGTTAAATTGGTGTCAGCAGGAGGTGCTCAGAGGGCGAATGAGCAACACGGTACTCTTTGGAAAGGTGAAAGATGCCGAGCTAATAGTGTACAACTTCAGGGGGCAAATGCAATGTAGAATGGGAGGCAAGCGAGAGGGTCCCATCGAAATGTATCCCAAATTCTGGAACTTGAACCCATTGACAGCAGACGGACGAGAAATCTTGAGAATTCCTGCCTGGAGGGAGTGCTTCGCACTGGTGAAGAGGGAGCTGGAGACCATAATGGAGAAAAAAATCCTCCCAGCCACCATGCCTGAGTTCCCAATAGTCAGGAGGATGACCTTAGGAATGAACAGTCCCTTGGTAGTTCCCTCCATAATGGCGAGGATGACGACGGAGGAAATGCAGAAGGATTTCACTGATGGCTGGGACCCCCTGTTCATCGGCTACACGGCGGCGGTCTACTTCCATACTAGCGAGGCGAAGGTAAATTCGTGGACGACGCGAGCGAAAAAGATGAGAGGTTCGCAGCCCCCCGGATATGAGGTGCGAAAGGTCTTGAGAGCTCTTGAGCAGGAGGGACTTGAGAACATGCTACCCATATGGGATGATGGCAGGATGATCGTGATGGAGGGGCACGTCGCATTGGTGGACGACATGAAATTTGCAACGAGAAAATACAGGGCACCCTATGGCTTAGAACAGGTGGAAGTGAGACAGGAGGGAAAAGAACTAGATGCAGCAGGTCAACTGCACGTAGCCCTGACGGAGTACAAGAAATTGGACCCTACGACACCATCACCACTGCCAGTGCACACGCCTGGAGACAAGAGGAGTGGACCCGTCGAGGACCGATTTAAGAAAATTCTCGAGAGAAGGAGACATGAATCAGAAGAAGAGAGTATGGATGAAACTCTCAGTGAAGCCGGTGAAGACATGGAAGTGGGGAATACGCCTGAACCAGGGCCATCAGGGGAGGAGCTCACCACTCAAGAGCTGTTGAAAGACTTGAGCGAGGAGAATTGGGCAGATACTGCCACCCCACCTCTGAATCCGTCCCCCCGGAAGAATCTGGAATTGCCATTGGCAAATGAGACCTTCAATATGGGGATGATACTCTTGAGCTCGGAGGAAAGGGAAAGGAACACTTTCGAAGGGAACAGGGACATATTCCTGGGGTCTCTGAAGAACGATGCTTGGCAGGAGTTCTTGGAAGAATTCAATCAAGAAGTGGGCAGCGAGACGACGCTGGACAAGTTCAAGGAGGAACTGTGGGACACAGTCGTAAGATTTGGAGAACTGCTTCTGATAGGAACGGGCCTGGATGAGAAGGCGAGAAAAGAGCTGCTGAGCAAGCTGGTAGAGCTGAGGAATTCACGATCGAAGACTAGAGAAGAAAAATGTGAGGACAGCTCTACTCTGAAACAAAAAACTGTAGATAAAATAGTTAATGATATAAAAAGGGATAACATTGGGACTAGTAATATGATTAAAAGTACTAATATCCTTAAGGCTCGAGCAGGGGGGAGGCAAGAGTTGGAGGGATTGGAGGTAGACAGAGAGGTCGAATCAGTGATGATAGCCACAACACCCTCAAGCAGAGATGTGAAGACTCGCAAGAGGAAGAGAGAAGTGGAGGGATTGGGTAGTCCTTCAGTGGATGCAGTTTCGGAAGGAAACCTGAGAGAGACGGCGCCCATGGTTTTGGCTCGATGCAAGACGGTGGCATACAAGAGCAGCTCGGAGCTCAGAAGACCACTTGAAGTAGAGAGGGAAATAGAGGTTTCCACCAGTTCGACATCGGAGGAAGACTTCAAGCCTCAGAAGATAAACGTGAAGAGAGGTTCAACGAACGGACAGACATGGGAAGTAGATGTCGGCAAAGAATGGATCTCGAAGGCACACCAGGCCACGGGCAAGCGAGTGACAAGTGATCCATTGGAGAGGAACAAGACGACGAACACCTCCCGGACGTGGTGGGTGGCCCTCGAGACATTGAAGGAAATGGAGGACTGCTTGAAGAAATTGGACAGTGGAGTAGCTCGCAAGCGACGCAATTGGGCCACCCAGCAAAAGGCCGAGGTTAATAAAATAGAAGTGGCGAATCAGCTGAAGAGGTCCTGGCAGAACTTGTTGAAGGATCATTTTGAAGAGGCAATGAGGACATCCTCATCAGCACCACCATTAATGGCGAATCCCTTTGTTAGAACTGCAGGACAATTAATGTTCACCTGGAGTCTGGTGGGAATAGAGTTGGAAACACTGACCTCGTATGACAGGCTGAAGTTGGGAAGCAAAAAGCTAGATGTGTATCAGCCATTGATGCAACACGTGGCTAGGGACAATTCAGGCTTGAGCCTGGCTAGGAGGAAGGATGCCACATGTTTCTTGAGATGGATAATGTCAATGATGTCTGATAGTACCATCTTGGCATGCCACCAGAGAGCAAACGGAAGTAAAACCGTGGAAAAAAGAGTCTCAACGATCATCTTAAACGTGTATCAGAGTACTGGTATAGAAAAAGAAGATGGTTCCAGACTGTCCCTAGAGAACCACAGAAAGCTGGACGAGGTACGGAGATTTTATAATAAGAAGTTCGAGGAAGAACATGATGTTCACCGTAACCTGGCCTCGTCAGAGCAGTACTCGAGACTCAGCGAGAAGGGGGAATACCAATATGTGTCGGGAGTAATGGGAATAGCCTACAACCCCTTCTTAGACTCGGAAACTGGAGGTGCCCACAGAAACCATGAGGTAGCGGAGCTACTGAAGTTTTAGACAGAAAGAATAATGGAAATAGACGCGGTGGAAAAAGAGGGGCCGAGCTTGGGCCTGATTCTTGAGAAAACACCAGAGGTGGTAAGCATACCGCGCTCGAACAAGAGAGTTGAAGTGAACATGGGCGATGGAAATGGCTTGTTAACCACGAACTTGGGAGTGGTATGGAAGCTACTAAGACCCTCCTGGTGTCCACATCCCCACGCGAGTCTGATCGAGGAAACCACCGAGCGAGTGAGGTTAGCACCAACGGAAGATGAAGATCTGGCAAAGTTGAGTGTGCTGCATAAGCTAATCTCACCTCAGATGCAAGAGCCAAGCGAAAAGACGAACAATCCCGGGTCAGCGAAGAAATTGGAGCCGGGTAGCTGTCTGGATTCGACGTGTGGAAACGGAGAGCACACCTGCGATGGACGGTCATGCGTCAGAATACTGTCCTTTCAAAAAGAAGACCTGGTCACTTGGTTCGAAGACATCACGGAAAGGGAGAGAAGTGAAGTGCAAATAGTAGCGGAGTGTTACGCGAGAACCACGGTGAATATAGCGACAGCTCTCGGATTCTTCTCGAGAATGTGTAGTTTGCAGTCATTGGAAAGACTAGAGTCTGAACACCATTGGGTGACGGCGTTGAGCGTAGAATCATGGCCTGGGGTGTTGCAGGTGACTCAAAAACACATCCGGAGCTGGAAAGTTGGTCTTGAGGCAGAAATGGGGTTTCCCATGAGCGAAGCTTATGGCCTGCCATTGAACGCAAAATCCCTGATAGGGTCAATGATGGCCAACTTGTGCGGAAGTCACTACCCACTGCACATGGTGATGGTGGAAGCATCCAGCCAGAGAGTACTGGTGGACAAGGCCTTCTCAGTGCCCAAGTGCGTGAGGTTGGCTAGGATATCGCATCACTCGCACAAGTTGTTGAGAAAAATCAGAGGGACAGTACCAAAAGAATTGAGAGATGACTTGAGTGAAATCTGGGGAGAAGAACTTTTGAAGTTGGAGAGAGAGAACACAAGCGATCACGAGAGACAAAACGTGATCGGAAAACCTGTGGGAAGTGCTCCAAACCTGGAAGATAACGACACGATGCATGAGAAAATGATGGAGCTTGAGCCTCTCTTGGAAGCCTCGGGGGAGCGTAACCTCAGGAGCATTGAGATCACCCATGGAGAATGCCCATGCCACTGTTTGGCGCAAACGGTGTGGTATCCAGATCACAAGAACCTTTGCCTGGTGTGGGATATGGAAGAAATCCGGTCGATCGGACTACCGGATCACCGACAGAAGGTGACGCTCTTGGTAGTGAGTACGATGTTGGCTCTGAGATGGAAAGAAGAGAATATAACGAAGTATCGGGAAGCGGGGACGCCAACGGCTGAGTCAATATACGCGATAGACTACAGTAGGAGACTCGAGTTGCTTGAGACTGCGTGCAAGGTATTCGCCATACCAACGGAAGTCAGACATGTCTGGAGCCGTTTGAGGTACTTCCCATGGTTTCGGGCGACGCTGACGTCCTGGTTGTACATGACAACGAAAGATCACATGAGAAAACATCAAAAGGAGTATCGACAGTTCCAGGCCGAGATTGGGCCGGAAGCTTTCAACAGACCCCTGTTAACACATCGTAATGCAATCACGACAGGATGGAAGAGAGTGGGTAAAATGTCTAGAGACAATACCAAGGCGAGGGAATCGATACTAGAGGAGGACCTGGCGAAGAACGTGAGCTTGAGCCTGCACAACTCCTTTTGTTTGAACCGGGAATCTAGGGTGAAGGCACTACCCAACCAAGCAAAGAGGTTGCAAGAGCAAAGAGAATGGATGCGATCCCACGAGCAGCTGAAGGCTTGGGAGGAGATTGTGATTAGCTCCGATGATGAAGAGGAACTGTTGAGACAGTTTGCCGTATCTAGTACTTCAGGGTGCAGTACTTCCAAGGCGAAGAGTGCGAGATGAGCAGGTGGCTCGAATGGATCTTGAGTCTTGAGAGGGAAAGGGGGCTTGAGCGTGGATCCGGGTGAAACCTGGGTTCACGAAAAAGAAATTTTAACAAAACAAGATATTGTTATTAATATGCTATATCTATTATATAAACGAAAATGCTGCATGACAATTTCCTAATTGAATGGGACAAAAGAAATTTTAAATTGGCTTGAAAAGCGAGAATTCAAGGGTGCAGGTGTGTGCAGATTTTGATTGCTGTTTAGCGATAGTGTGAAAATTTTACATGGCTGTGAATTTTGGGGTGTAGATAAGCTTAAGTCTGCTGCAAACTTCTGTAAATGACCACTGGCACTGTATCTTGAGTGACTCTCGGTTTTCTGGGACTCACTGGCAGAAGACAGCACGCGATGAGGACATCGATCTCGAGTCCGGGGAGTGTGTGCCAGTCGGTCATATTTGGAAGTTTGACCTTGAGAGAAGCAAAAAGCACTTAATTTTGGAGTGAAATTTAATTTTTCAAAATTTCGAATGGAACCTGTCATGCACGATTTTCTCGCGATAACTGAAAATCAGAAAAGAGAAGTCAGAACGATCGAGTGACAATCGTGGGAAAGTTGCTAGAAAAATCAGTGGGAAATTGCTAATCGCAATTTCAGTAGCGATAATAATCCAGAGTAGAGCTGTCCCATCTAGAAGAGAGACGAGCGCATCCCCACGAACTGGATTGTTGTGATTGGAGTATTATTCTAAACTGGACTAGAGTGAACCTTCGGTGGAAAGGTGGACAGCTAGAGTGTCCCAATGGTTCACGAGAACTGACATTCTAGAGTACAAACTTGCTCTTGTTATTAAACTCATTTTAGTTACATTATTTAATTCTCGAGTTGATTACCGACTTGATTACTCCCAGTTCTTGAGCGTGCTACAATGTGAGTACTAATTTAAATTTCTAGAGTGTGTTTTATAATTGTTATGTTGAGGTAAGGCGAGTTTTAGGTTGATCCATCTGAAATGGATCAAAGTTCCACTGTCTAATAAAAAGTAACTTAACGGATTGTTCCGACCCGGTTTTTAACGGCGTTCATGTATTTTGGGTATCTAGAGACCTAAGTATGGGGACGTTTCTAATTCTAGAGTGGGGGGATATTTTAGTAGTAGCCTTTAAGCTGTAACGGGTCGTAGTCTCATGTCACAAGCGAACCGAATTGGCTCCGACTGATTTGAGGTACAAAAACACAAGAGATAGTGTCCCTGACTCTTGAGCCAATGGTTATAGGGCCTATTTTTCTTAAGCCTCATGTGTGACTGCAGTAGACGAATGTTACATGGCTGTGAATAAGCGCTATTGTAAAACCTTCCGGTTGTACAATAGCGCTTATGGAGTTGTCGATAAATTAAACTTTGCGTAGCAATCTGCACCCCCTTATACAAAGTATACAGCTCCTCAGGAGCGCGAAGCTTATTTTAGTTTTTATGTAGTTTATAGATTCTGGATAGCTGTCTTGTCTTTTTTCACTTAGTTTTTCGGCTAATCGTTACATCGTCCGCGTGGCTGTTGGAGCAGCGCCACCGGTGCATCCCTAAATTAGCGGGCAGAAGATACTCTGCTCTACATTTAAAATTCTATGCTGATATTTGGAGTTCCTCAGCGTTTCATGGTATTTGTATGCGTCTTTATGTAGTTTTCGCGATGTTTTGGCATGGGGGTTGAAAATTTTCACATCAAAGAAAGCGCGTATGAAATACAAGTATGAGCATTAAGATCTACAGGTTAAGCAGCGACAATTGATAAAGCGGCAGAAATACAAGTTAGAGCATTAAGATCTACAGGATAAACAGCGACAACTGATGAAAAAGTACATGAATTTTCAGGGTTGAAATCTGATATCGATTAGTTTGAAAAGAGTTCACGGAGTTTTCTCTTTGCACTGGCGGGTTTCTCCTGGCGAAGGTCAATCCAATATTTTGCTGACACGATGTTGGCATTAGCATTAAAGTCCTCTGTTCAGCGCGACTGCCAGGTCTAGGAAAAAAAAAGATTTACATTATCATCAGATGTGACATTCGACCAGAATGAACAAAATGCAATTTCGCGTTCGAATTTTTATTGGAGCATCTGACCGGGAAGATTTATGGTTTTGATGAATTAGTGACGTTATTTAAACGATCCGACAAATCGGGAAGGGTAAGTTTTGACTGCCATGCTAAATTTTAAAACTTTCGATTTGGACATAAACGACACATAATCTTTCATGATTCCGCACACTCTGAAACGGCGAAATCAGAACAACAGTAGTCTCAGTGACAACAACTACAAAAAAACGGCAGAAGACTGAAAGTGTGGTTAGAAATTGTCAGAAACCACTCCGAGTTGTAACGGTTGTGCATTTACAATCTTTACCAAGCAGTTCACCACAAACAGGAAGGGTGTTGAGACGACGTGTCCAGCCTTCCGGAAAGAAATAAGAGTGTTATTTCTCCGGATTTGGGATTCGGGAAGGGTCTCGGGATTGCAACTTGAACTGTTTTATACAAATTTTTAGCTTCCCGGAATGTCCTGAGTTGAATTTAATTAACATCCAAATTCGTTTTCAGATAATGAGAAGCTAGGAGTTGGGGAATAGGGTTGATCCGTCTTCGATGGAGATGTTGTTTTTTATCTACTGAACAAAAACAATATTAAAATAATATATAAGTAGTAGCCCTGATTTTAGGAGTGATCTCGTGGTCTGATGATACTGAGACCCGGCCATCAGCTCACTATTTTTGCATATAATTAATTTAATTAGTGCGTTCTGATCGAAGCCGGAAACAATTAAGTTTTTTTTGTCGAACCGATGTTAGAACGAACACCAAAAGAACTGGCTTTGGCAGAGACGGTGGAAAGAATGTAGAGTTGTGTTTAGACGCTAGCCAGTCGTTTTAGAACCTAGCTTTATTTTCCGTCGATATGTACTTCCGGGCGATTGTTATATAGATGTTTCTATGGCGCTCCTGGGTGTTATTCTTATTAACACCATGACCGGGAGAACCGTTAACGAGCACTACGCGCCGAGCGGATGCCCATAACAAGGCCCTAAGCACCGGAGCGGAAGGGTAGTTCGGAACGCGGAAGCCTTCCGGATTCCCGTGAATAGCTTTTTAACCTAGTTAAGACCGAAATATCACGTTCCAGGAAGGGTGGGGTGATTGGCCGTCCCGTCGTTTCCTGAGAGGTGTGTGACCAAAAACACTTGAAGATATACAAAAAACCAAACAGAAAGTAGTAAAGTACCTAAGGAAAAACAAAAAACAAATAAATAACCGAAAAAACCCCCAGACGAGATGTGATCCGACCCTCCCGTTTGTTGTTGTTAGATATATTGTTGTTACCGGCATTTATATCAGTCAAGATCCTTACGATCAGATTTGTGGCCCGTATGTGGTGCTTGTACTGTCTGGTTATTTGATTATTTAAGCACGTTAATGCTAATCCTTTGTCCCAATCCGGAAAGGTGTCGGGATTAGAGAAGAAATCTGATCCGGCAAGCGGTGCAAGGAGCGACAAGAAGGGGCCGAAGGATAACAAAAATCGACTTTTGGAAATCGTTAACAAGTTTTGTATCCCTTTTGGTACAAAAACTAGGGTATTAATCTGCGGGGGACTCGACAGTGACTGCACTGTAGTGACCCTTCACTGAACTGCGATTTTCCGAGTTAAGCACCTTAATTCAGTTATTGAACAAGCCCGGAGGGGTATAAAACTGCAAGTATTACTATTTATTCAGCCTATATTAATACTCCTTTTTCGTTTTTCAGCGAAAAACACAGTAAGCAGACCGGTTTTTAGGGCCAGAAAGACTAAAGGCAATGTTAGAAGTAGAGGTCCATCCGGACCCTGCCATGGATGAGAACCGTGAGGGACATGGACCGGAAGCCAGAGAAAACAGAAGATTGGCAATTAAATCTACTCCGGTAGAAAAAGGCCAAGATTTTGCCACTTCCACCGGGACCCTGGACCGAGAAGAGATGTCGGAACTGTCCGACATCTCTACTGAAAATGTGGCGACTACAAGATCACCCACAGAGTAGAGCAGAGTAGAGCTGTCCCATCTAGAAGAGAGACGAGCGCATCCCCACGAACTGGATTGTTGTGATTGGAGTATTATTCTAAACTGGACTAGAGTGAACCTTCGGTGGAAAGGTGGACAGCTAGAGTGTCCCAATGGTTCACGAGAACTGACATTCTAGAGTACAAACTTGCTCTTGTTATTAAAACTGACAGACATTAAACTCATTTTAGTTACATTATTTAATTCTCGAGTTGATTACCGACTTGATTACTCCCAGTTCTTGAGCGTGCTACAATGTGAGTACTAATTTAAATTTTTAGAGTGTGTTTTATAATTGTTATGTTGAGGTAAGGCGAGTTTTAGGTTGATCCATCTGAAATGGATCAAAGTTCCACTGTCTAATAAAAAGTAACTTAACGGATTGTTCCGACCCGGTTTTTAACGGCGTTCATGTATTTTGGGTATCTAGAGACCTAAGTATGGGGACGTTTCTAATTCTAGAGTGGGGGGATATTTTAGTAGTAGCCTTTAAGCTGTAACGGGTCGTAGTCTCATGTCACAAGCGAACCGAATTGGCTCCGACTGATTTGAGGTACAAAAACACAAGAGATAGTGTCCCTGACTCTTGAGCCAATGGTTATAGGGCCTATTTTTCTTAAGCCTCATGTGTGACTGCAGTAGACGAATGTTACATGGCTGTGAATAAGCGCTATTGTAAAACCTTCCGGTTGTACAATAGCGCTTATGGAGTTGTCGATAAATTAAACTTTGCGTAGCAATCTGCACCCCCTTATACAAAGTATACAGCTCCTCAGGAGCGCGAAGCTTATTTTAGTTTTTATGTAGTTTATAGATTCTGGATAGCTGTCTTGTCTTTTTTCACTTAGTTTTTCGGCTAATCGTTACATCGTCCGCGTGGCTGTTGGAGCAGCGCCACCGGTGCATCCCTAAATTAGCGGGCAGAAGATACTCTGCTCTACATTTAAAATTCTATGCTGATATTTGGAGTTCCTCAGCGTTTCATGGTATTTGTATGCGTCTTTATGTAGTTTTCGCGATGTTTTGGCATGGGGGTTGAAAATTTTCACATCAAAGAAAGCGCGTATGAAATACAAGTATGAGCATTAAGATCTACAGGTTAAGCAGCGACAATTGATAAAGCGGCAGAAATACAAGTTAGAGCATTAAGATCTACAGGATAAACAGCGACAACTGATGAAAAAGTACATGAATTTTCAGGGTTGAAATCTGATATCGATTAGTTTGAAAAGAGTTCACGGAGTTTTCTCTTTGCACTGGCGGGTTTCTCCTGGCGAAGGTCAATCCAATATTTTGCTGACACGATGTTGGCATTAGCATTAAAGTCCTCTGTTCAGCGCGACTGCCAGGTCTAGGAAAAAAAAGATTTACATTATCATCAGATGTGACATTCGACCAGAATGAACAAAATGCAATTTCGCATTCGAATTTTTATTGGAGCATCTGACCGGGAAGATTTATGGTTTTGATGAATTAGTGACGTTATTTAAACGATCAGACAAATCGGGAAGGGTAAGTTTTGACTGCCATGCTAAATTTTAAAACTTTCGATTTGGACATAAACGACACATAATCTTTCATGATTCCGCACACTCTGAAACGGCGAAATCAGAACAACAGTAGTCTCAGTGACAACAACTACAAAAAAACGGCAGAAGACTGAAAGTGTGGTTAGAAATTGTCAGAAACCACTCCGAGTTGTAACGGTTGTGCAGTTACAATCTTTACCAAGCAGTTCACCACAAACAGGAAGGGTGTTGAGACGACGTGTCCAGCCTTCCGGAAAGAAATAAGAGTGTTATTTCTCCGGATTTGGGATTCGGGAAGGGTCTCGGGATTGCAACTTGAACTGTTTTATACAAATTTTTAGCTTCCCGGAATGTCCTGAGTTGAATTTAATTAACATCCAAATTCGTTTTCAGATAATGAGAAGCTAGGAGTTGGGGAATAGGGTTGATCCGTCTTCGATGGAGATGTTGTTTTTTATCTACTGAACAAAAACAATATTAAAATAATATATAAGTAGTAGCCCTGTTTTTAGGAGTGATCTCGTGGTCTGATGATACTGAGACCCGGCCATCAGCTCACTATTTTTGCATATAATTAATTTAATTAGTGCGTTCTGATCGAAGCCGGAAACAATTAAGTTTTTTTTGTCGAACCGATGTTAGAACGAACACCAAAAGAACTGGCTTTGGCAGAGACGGTGGAAAGAATGTAGAGTTGTGTTTAGACGCTAGCCAGTCGTTTTAGAACCTAGCTTTATTTTCCGTCGATATGTACTTCCGGGCGATTGTTATATAGATGTTTCTATGGCGCTCCTGGGTGTTATTCTTATTAACACCATGACCGGGAGAACCGTTAACGAGCACTACGCGCCGAGCGGATGCCCATAACAAGGCCCTAAGCACCGGAGCGGAAGGGTAGTTCGGAACGCGGAAGCCTTCCGGATTCCCGTGAATAGCTTTTTAACCTAGTTAAGACCGAAATATCACGTTCCAGGAAGGGTGGGGTGATTGGCCGTCCCGTCGTTTCCTGAGAGGTGTGTGACCAAAAACACTTGAAGATATACAAAAAACCAAACAGAAAGTAGTAAAGTACCTAAGGAAAAACAAAAAACAAATAAATAACCGAAAAAACCCCCAGACGAGATGTGATCCGACCCTCCCGTTTGTTGTTGTTAGATATATTGTTGTTACCGGCATTTATATCAGTCAAGATCCTTACGATCAGATTTGTGGCCCGTATGTGGTGCTTGTACTGTCTGGTTATTTGAGTATTTAAGCACGTTAATGCTAATCCTTTGTCCCAATCCGGAAAGGTGTCGGGATTAGAGAAGAAATCTGATCCGGCAAGCGGTGCAAGGAGCGACAAGAAGGGGCCGAAGGATAACAAAAATCGACTTTTGGAAATCGTTAACAAGTTTTGTATCCCTTTTGGTACAAAAAGTAGGGTATTAATCTGCGGGGGACTCGACAGTGACTGCACTGTAGTGACCCTTCACTGAACTGCGATTTTCCGAGTTAAGCACCTTAATTCAGTTATTGAACAAGCCCGGAGGGGTATAAAACTGCAAGTATTACTATTTATTCAGCCTATATTAATACTCCTTTTTCGTTTTTCAGCGAAAAACACAGTAAGCAGACCGGTTTTTAGGGCCAGAAAGACTAAAGGCAATGTTAGAAGTAGAGGTCCATCCGGACCCTGCCATGGATGAGAACCGTGAGGGACATGGACCGGAAGCCAGAGAAAACAGAAGATTGGCAATTAAATCTACTCCGGTAGAAAAAGGCCAAGATTTTGCCACTTCCACCGGGACCCTGGACCGAGAAGAGATGTCGGAACTGTCCGACATCTCTACTGAAAATGTGGCGACTACAAGATCACCCACAGAGTAGAGCAGAGTAGAGCTGTCCCATCTAGAAGAGAGACGAGCGCATCCCCACGAACTGGATTGTTGTGATTGGAGTATTATTCTAAACTGGACTAGAGTGAACCTTCGGTGGAAAGGTGGACAGCTAGAGTGTCCCAATGGTTCACGAGAACTGACATTCTAGAGTACAAACTTGCTCTTGTTATTAAAACTGACAGACATTAAACTCATTTTAGTTACATTATTTAATTCTCGAGTTGATTACCGACTTGATTACTCCCAGTTCTTGAGCGTGCTACAATGTGAGTACTAATTTAAATTTCTAGAGTGTGTTTTATAATTGTTATGTTGAGGTAAGGCGAGTCTTAGGTTGATCCATCTGAAATGGATCAAAGTTCCACTGTCTAATAAAAAGTAACTTAACGGATTGTTCCGACCCGGTTTTTAACGGCGTTCATGTATTTTGGGTATCTAGAGACCTAAGTATGGGGACGTTTCTAATTCTAGAGTGGGGGGATATTTTAGTAGTAGCCTTTAAGCTGTAACGGGTCGTAGTCTCATGTCACAAGCGAACCGAATTGGCTCCGACTGATTTGAGGTACAAAAACACAAGAGATAGTGTCCCTGACTCTTGAGCCAATGGTTATAGGGCCTATTTTTCTTAAGCCTCATGTGTGACTGCAGTAGACGAATGTTACATGGCTGTGAATAAGCGCTATTGTAAAACCTTCCGGTTGTACAATAGCGCTTATGGAGTTGTCGATAAATTAAACTTTGCGTAGCAATCTGCACCCCCTTATACAAAGTATACAGCTCCTCAGGAGCGCGAAGCTTATTTTAGTTTTTATGTAGTTTATAGATTCTGGATAGCTGTCTTGTCTTTTTTCACTTAGTTTTTCGGCTAATCGTTACATCGTCCGCGTGGCTGTTGGAGCAGCGCCACCGGTGCATCCCTAAATTAGCGGGCAGAAGATACTCTGCTCTACATTTAAAATTCTATGCTGATATTTGGAGTTCCTCAGCGTTTCATGGTATTTGTATGCGTCTTTATGTAGTTTTCGCGATGTTTTGGCATGGGGGTTGAAAATTTTCACATCAAAGAAAGCGCGTATGAAATACAAGTATGAGCATTAAGATCTACAGGTTAAGCAGCGACAATTGATAAAGCGGCAGAAATACAAGTTAGAGCATTAAGATCTACAGGATAAACAGCGACAACTGATGAAAAAGTACATGAATTTTCAGGGTTGAAATCTGATATCGATTAGTTTGAAAAGAGTTCACGGAGTTTTCTCTTTGCACTGGCGGGTTTCTCCTGGCGAAGGTCAATCCAATATTTTGCTGACACGATGTTGGCATTAGCATTAAAGTCCTCTGTTCAGCGCGACTGCCAGGTCTAGGAAAAAAAAGATTTACATTATCATCAGATGTGACATTCGACCAGAATGAACAAAATGCAATTTCGCATTCGAATTTTTATTGGAGCATCTGACCGGGAAGATTTATGGTTTTGATGAATTAGTGACGTTATTTAAACGATCAGACAAATCGGGAAGGGTAAGTTTTGACTGCCATGCTAAATTTTAAAACTTTCGATTTGGACATAAACGACACATAATCTTTCATGATTCCGCACACTCTGAAACGGCGAAATCAGAACAACAGTAGTCTCAGTGACAACAACTACAAAAAAACGGCAGAAGACTGAAAGTGTGGTTAGAAATTGTCAGAAACCACTCCGAGTTGTAACGGTTGTGCAGTTACAATCTTTACCAAGCAGTTCACCACAAACAGGAAGGGTGTTGAGACGACGTGTCCAGCCTTCCGGAAAGAAATAAGAGTGTTATTTCTCCGGATTTGGGATTCCGGAAGGGTCTCGGGATTGCAACTTGAACTGTTTTATACAAATTTTTAGCTTCCCGGAATGTCCTGAGTTGAATTTAATTAACATCCAAATTCGTTTTCAGATAATGAGAAGCTAGGAGTTGGGGAATAGGGTTGATCCGTCTTCGATGGAGATGTTGTTTTTTATCTACTGAACAAAAACAATATTAAAATAATATATAAGTAGTAGCCCTGTTTTTAGGAGTGATCTCGTGGTCTGATGATACTGAGACCCGGCCATCAGCTCACTATTTTTGCATATAATTAATTTAATTAGTGCGTTCTGATCGAAGCCGGAAACAATTAAGTTTTTTTTGTCGAACCGATGTTAGAACGAACACCAAAAGAACTGGCTTTGGCAGAGACGGTGGAAAGAATGTAGAGTTGTGTTTAGACGCTAGCCAGTCGTTTTAGAACCTAGCTTTATTTTCCGTCGATATGTACTTCCGGGCGATTGTTATATAGATGTTTCTATGGCGCTCCTGGGTGTTATTCTTATTAACACCATGACCGGGAGAACCGTTAACGAGCACTACGCGCCGAGCGGATGCCCATAACAAGGCCCTAAGCACCGGAGCGGAAGGGTAGTTCGGAACGCGGAAGCCTTCCGGATTCCCGTGAATAGCTTTTTAACCTAGTTAAGACCGAAATATCACGTTCCAGGAAGGGTGGGGTGATTGGCCGTCCCGTCGTTTCCTGAGAGGTGTGTGACCAAAAACACTTGAAGATATACAAAAAACCAAACAGAAAGTAGTAAAGTACCTAAGGAAAAACAAAAAACAAATAAATAACCGAAAAAACCCCCAGACGAGATGTGATCCGACCCTCCCGTTTGTTGTTGTTAGATATATTGTTGTTACCGGCATTTATATCAGTCAAGATCCTTACGATCAGATTTGTGGCCCGTATGTGGTGCTTGTACTGTCTGGTTATTTGAGTATTTAAGCACGTTAATGCTAATCCTTTGTCCCAATCCGGAAAGGTGTCGGGATTAGAGAAGAAATCTGATCCGGCAAGCGGTGCAAGGAGCGACAAGAAGGGGCCGAAGGATAACAAAAATCGACTTTTGGAAATCGTTAACAAGTTTTGTATCCCTTTTGGTACAAAAAGTAGGGTATTAATCTGCGGGGGACTCGACAGTGACTGCACTGTAGTGACCCTTCACTGAACTGCGATTTTCCGAGTTAAGCACCTTAATTCAGTTATTGAACAAGCCCGGAGGGGTATAAAACTGCAAGTATTACTATTTATTCAGCCTATATTAATACTCCTTTTTCGTTTTTCAGCGAAAAACACAGTAAGCAGACCGGTTTTTAGGGCCAGAAAGACTAAAGGCAATGTTAGAAGTAGAGGTCCATCCGGACCCTGCCATGGATGAGAACCGTGAGGGACATGGACCGGAAGCCAGAGAAAACAGAAGATTGGCAATTAAATCTACTCCGGTAGAAAAAGGCCAAGATTTTGCCACTTCCACCGGGACCCTGGACCGAGAAGAGATGTCGGAACTGTCCGACATCTCTACTGAAAATGTGGCGACTACAAGATCACCCACAGACAACACCATGATGCTTTCAGAAAAAGTGAAGAACACTTTCGGAAACTTCTTTCCATTTACCATGGAAAAAGGGTACAGGCGATGAAGCAGAAACCCAGGAAGAAGAAGAGGACGATGACGAGGAAGATGACTTTGGATCTCAAGTCAGCCTCAATAGTTCGACTCAGGAAAATGACGCATTCACCGATAGAGAGACTGGCACCATGGACCAATTTGGTGTAGTGAGGACAATAAACAAGACCACAAACGGATCAGGGCAGTCAGGAGACCTTGTGAACTTGACGAATTTGGAAATGCGAACTGGGAAGAATAGAAACACAGAGCTATGTAACGCACTTGCGGATCTAGAAGTGGATCATGAAAAGACGTCGAGACAGAGAATCAAGACCCGAGTCTCGACTAGCTACATGGGACCAACAGGGTGACACCGCCACTTGTGACGCCATTAGTGGATAACGGAGCATCAATTGAAAAAGCCTTGGCCAACATAGTGGGCAGCATAGGAGAACAGATTGAACAGATTTCCTTAAGAATGAGTGAACTAAACTAAAAAAGTCAGTCCACGTCGAGAGAGAAAATCTGCTGGAAGAGATCAACCGCAACAGACAAGAAGTTAGTAGAAGCGAAAAACGCTTGAAGGAGAGAACGGATGAACACTTGGCTAAGAACTTGTCGCGAATGACGAAAAAAGCTGAGCGGAGAGAGTTACGATTGAGAGCTGACATGGAGAAGTTGAGAATTCAACAAGAGCAGACTCTTGGGACTCTTGACACGAAGATATATGCGATGATGGAGAGGCGAACTCAGGTTATCATGGATAGGTTGGATGGGCTACTAGGCAGCAGGAGTGGATCAAAAATGGGGAATCGAACTAGGGAGAACCCAGCAGGTAGCCGAGAGTGAACTTTAATGAACAACCAAATAGCAGAAAGACATATGGACCCACTAGAGGAAGGGGCAGTTCATCAAGCTATGCCACAGGGGACAATAGACCACGGGGCCCAAACATCAGAGGAAGTTCAACTGGCAACAGACCGACCTCAAACGAACGACCGACGCAAGATACACATGCGACTGGGAGATGTGATTCCAGGAACAGGAGTCATGCGAATCAAGGAAGAAGTCATCCCAGCGATTCGGACAGGAGAGAAAATTGGAGGGGAAATCTTTATCAGCATGATTCGGGCAGTCTTTCACCTTATATCCCTTCAAGTTTTGTGTCTCCTCATAGTCGGTTTTCATCGGCAAAACGTAACCAAGTTTTTTTTCCACGCTGGATCATAACCGTGGTGTCCAGTGTGTTCAACAACACACTGGCACACAGCCCGTTTTGTGTTATGGAAAAGCTCCGGCCTAAAATCACCGAGCTTTGTCTATTTGTGTCGGGTACCAAACAAACCTGTTTACTATCACTTAACGAATTTAAATTTCTGATTCCAAAAATTGCTACTACAGTTTGTCCCGGCTGTAGTTTTACCTTTTCATCTAAAAAGATTGGTACCTTGTTTTCATCTGTTATTAGTCTAGTAATTGATTTCTTAACATACTTCCGGTCCGGTTTCTAATACTTTTTAGAAACCCGGACCGGAAGTATGTTAAGAAACCAATTAATAGACTAATAACAGATGAAAACAAGGTACCAATGTTTTTAGATGGAAAGATATACCTACAAATGGGACAAGCTGTTGTAGCAGATTTTGGAATGAGAAATTTAAATTTGTTAAGTGATAGTAAACAGGTTTGTTTGGTCCCAACGCAAATAGTCAAAGCTCGGTGAATTTAGGCCGGAGCTTTTCCATAACACGAAACGGGTTGTGTGCCAGTGTGTTTTTGAACACACTGGACACCACAGTTACGATCCAGCGTGGAAAAAAACTTGGTTACGCTTTGCCAATGAAAACCGACAATGAGGAGACATTAAACTCGAAGGGATATAGTGTGAAAGACTGCGCGAATCATGCTGATAAAGATAAAATTTTAAAAGGAATTGATGAATTTGAATCTATTAATAAACAGCTTTCAATGAAATCCGAGAGGGATGATGGCTTGTCGAGCTGCTCGAATTTTCCGGAACGCCCCTCGTCATATGAACTAGAATCCGACAAACCGGTTTTGCCGGAGATAGAACGCTTGAGAGGAAAAATAGGTGAAGGAGATTTTGAGTCATTGAGGGCGGTTTCAAATCGGAATGCGGACGTATTTTCAAAACATAAGGCAGGCATCGGCTACTGAAACTTTGTCGAACACAAAATAGAATTAGAGGAAGGCGCCATTCCTCATAGGGAAGGCGCAAGACGGATGACGCCACATAAATCGGAAGCGTTCCGAGCGGAAATAGAAATGTTGCTCAAACACGACATGATAGAGCCCTCGAAATTGCCTTGGGCTTTGGGGGTAGTCATGGCCAGGAAAAAGGGAGACAGCTAAGGTTCTATTGCGACTTTCGTTACTTGAACGCAGTGTTAATAAAAGATGCGTACCCGATACCGCGAATAGACGAGAGCCTCTCGATACTTGGTGACACCAAGTTCTTCACCACACTGGATTTGGGTTCTGCCTTCTGGCAGGTCTCTCTGTGGAAGAAGGACAGACGAAAGACCGGATTCCCATGTGAATTGGGGTTGTACCAGTGGTAGAGGATGCCCTTTGACTTGTGCAACGCCACGGCCACTTTTCAAAGACTGATGGCTCAGGCTTTGACCAGAGAGACGAAGGAGTACGGGAATCTTGTGATGTGTTACGTGGATAACGTGGCCATAAGAAAACCCACCCTAGAAGACCTCATTGATTGGCTCGATGAGGTCTTTGGCTGCATGAAAAGAGCAGGCTTGAAGTGCAAACCATCGAAATGTGAAATCCTCAGGGATTTAATCAATTATCTAGGAAGAATGATGGACAGGCCGGACCCGGAAGCAAAAGAGGCTGTGTTGACATCGCAGGCTCCCAGAACGGACACACAACTCATGAGCTTCCTAGGGTTTAACAATTATCGCCGTGAGTTCATAAAATGACATGCAGACAAGGTGTATACCATGCAGAAGCTGATGCGCAACAAAGGAAAGATGTTCGAATGGAATGAAGAAGCTCAAGCTGCCTTCGAGAACATAGAGCGTGAATTGTACGAAGCGCCAGTGCTAGGCTTGCCTACAGAGAAGGGCATGTATGTTCTTTACACAGACACATCAGTAGTAGCCATCTCAGGAATACTGCATCAGGAGCAGGAATGGAATGGAGCAACAGTTCTCCGTCCCCTTGCATAAGTCAGTAAGGTGTTGAGTGACACTGAAATGAAGTATGGTGCACCAAAGGCAGGAATGTTTGCAGTTGTCACATTCGTGGAGAAGTACCGTGCATACTTAGGGAGCACTCCGTTTAAGTTACGCGTGGACAATAGAGCGTTATCCTGGTTGAAGTTGTACTCGATGGATCAGAGCTATATTGGTCGTGGATAGTCAGATTAGATGGCTACCACATGATAATCGAGCACAGGATGCGGGACAAACACCAGAATGCTGACAGCCTCAGCAAGAAAACTGAGTTTTATTAAAGACTAGAACAGAAAAAAGCCAATCAGGCGGAAATTAAGGAAGGGTTCTCAATTCTGAACAAAGAAACGTATGAGGCGCTTACCTTGACGAGATGGTTGGACAAATCTGACATCCGATTCCGGGAAACCCCGAATTACTGGTGGAGAAAGCAGCGGAAATAAAGATCTTATCAAAGAAGGACCCGGTGCCTTTGGATCTGTTGCTACGTTCGAACCTGGTCCAAAAGAAACTCTCTAGTATGAACATAAACAGCCTCTCAATGCTGGACAAAACAGTGCAGGTCACTCTGCAAGTGATGCGGATACTGGGCAATTTGTTGGATATGAAGTGACAAGAGATGAACCGGAGTGGGCAATAGCCATAGCATCGCTAACAGTCAGTGAGAAAGTAAAGATCAAGACGTCAACACGAAGAAAATGATAGGGATTATAGGACTATAGTTCAGCAACTAATGTCCTCGATACCCCAAATCGTCTTGACAAGCACATGATACAAACGGAAAGAACAGGTGAAAAGGACACAAAAGAAAACCGTCAGCTTTGAGGATTATGATCAGAGGGCGAAAAGGTTGAACAAAACCTAGGGCAAGAAAGTTTGTCCGGGGAGAAGGTTGCTGATGAAGACAGGCAAAATTATCAACAGGACCCGGGTCAAGGAAATTTGTCCGGGGAGTCGAGCAGAGCGCATAAATACGATCCCGAAGGGATGTGAGCAGAGCGCATAAATACGATCCCGAAGAGGAAAGATACTCAGTGACAGACTCTTTCGTTGGTGACAACTCGAGGAATGGAGAGAAAACAGAAGATTGGCGAGTGAATCTACTCCGGTAGAACAAGGCCAAGATTTTGTCACTTCCACCGCGACCCTGGACCGAGAAAAGATGTCGGAACTGTCCGACATCTCTACTGAAAATGTGGCGACTACAAGATCACCCACAGACAACACCATGATGCTTGGTGTGACGGAGAAACCGGCAACGTCCTCATCATTTTCAGAAAGAGTGAAGAACACTTTCGGAAACTTTATCCATTTACCATGGAAAAAGGGTACAGGCGATGAAGCAGAAACCCAGGAAGAAGAAGAGAACGATGACGAGGAAGATGACTTTGGATCTCAAGTCAGCCTCAATAGTTCGACTCAGGAGAATGACGCATACACCGATAGAGAGACTGGCACCATGGACCAATTTGGTGTAGTGAGGACAATAAACAAGACCACAAACGGATCAGGGCAGTCAGGAGACTGTGTGAACTTGACGAAGTTGGAAATGCGAACTGGGAAGAATAGAAACACATGGCTATGTAACGCACTTCCGGATCCGGGAGTGGATTATGAAAAGACGTCGAGACAGAGAATCAGGACCCGAGTCTCGACTAGCACCAAGCTACCTGGGACCGACAGGGTGACACCGCCACTTGTGACCCCATTAGTGGATAACGGAGCATCAATTCGAGAAGCCTTGACCAACATAGTGGGCAGCATAGGAGAACAGAATGAACAAATTTCCTTAAGAATGAGTGAACTAAAAAGGTCAGTCCACGTCGAGAGAGTAAATCTGCTGGAAGAGATCAACCGCAACAGACAAGAAGTTAGTAGAAGCGAAAATTGCTTGAAGGAGAGAACGGATGAACACTTGGCTGAAAACACTTGGCTAAGAACACTTGGCTAGGATGAAAATTTGGCTAAGACTATTAGAAACCCGGACCGGAAGTATTTTAAGAAACTAATTAATAGACTAATAACAGATGAAAACAAGGTACAAATCTTTTTATATAGAAAGGTAAATCTACAGCAGGGACAAGCTGTAGTAGCAATTTTTGAAATGAGAAATTTTAATTCGCTAAGTGATAGAAAACAGGTTTGTTTGGTACCCAACCGACTATGAGGAGACATAAAACTTGAAGGGATATATTGTGAAAGACTGCCCAAATCATGCTGATAAAGATAATTTTTTAAAGAGAATTGATGAATTTGAATCTATTAAAAAACTGTTTTCAATGAAATCCGAGACACATGATGGCTTGTCGAGCTGCTCGAAATTTCCGGAACGCCTCTCGTCATATGAACTAGAATCCGACAAACCGCTTTTGCCGGAGATAGAACGCTTGAGAGGAAAAACAGGTGAGGGAGATTTGGATTCATTGAGGGCGGTTTTAAATCAGAATGCGGACGTATTTTCAAAACGGCTACTGCAACTTTGTCGAACACGAAATCGAATTAGAGGAAGGCGCCATTCCTCATAGGGAAGGCGCAAGACGGATGACGCCACATAAATCGGAAGCGTTCCGAGCGGAAAAAGAAATGTTGCTCAATTACGACAAGATAGAGCCCTCGAATTCGCCTTGGGCTTGGGGGTTAGTCATAGCCAAGAAGAAGGGAGGCAGCTTAGGTTCTGTTGCGACTTTCCTTACTCGAACGCGGTGACAATAAAGATGCGTACCCGATACCGCGAATAGACGAGAGCCTCTCGAAACTTGGTGACACCAAGTTCTTCACCACACTGGATTTGGGTTCTGCCTTCTGGCAGGTCTCTCTGTGGAAGAAGGACAGACGAAAGACCGGATTCCCATGTGAATTGGGGTTGTACCAGTGGTAGAGGATGCCCTTTAGCTTGTGCAACGCCACGGCCACTTTTCAAAGACTGATGGCTCAGGCTTTGACCAGAGCGACGAAGAAGTACGGGAATCTCGTGATGGGTTACGTGGATAACGTGGCCATAACAAAACCCACCCTAGAAGACCTCATTGATTGGCTCGATGAGGTCTTTGGCTGCATGAAAAGAGCAGGCTTGAATTGCCAACCATCGAAATGTGAATTCCTCAGGGATTCAATCAAGTATCTAGGAAGAATGGTGGACAGGCATGGCGTGAGGCCGGACCCGGAAGCAAAAGAGGCTGTGTTGACATGGAACGCTCCCAGAACGGACACACAACTCATGAGCTTCCTAGGGTTTGCCATTTATTACCGTGAGTTCAAAAAAGGACATGCAGACAAGGTGTATCCCATGCAAAAGCTGATGCGCAACAAAGGAAAGAAGTTCGAACGGAATGAAGAAGCTCAAGTTGCCTTCGAGAATATAGAGCGGGAACTGTGCGAAGCGCCAGTGCTAGGCCTGTCTACAGAGAAGGGCATGTATGTTCTTGGCACAGACGCATCAGTAGTAGCCATCTCAGGAATACTGCATCAGGAGCAGGAATGGAATGGAACAACAGTTCTCCGTCCCCTTGCATAAGTCAGTAAGGTGTTGAGTGACACTGAAATGAAGTATGGTGCACCAAAGGCAGGATTTTTTGCAGTTGTCACATTCGTGGAGAAGTACCGTGCATACTTAGGGAGCACTCCGTTTAAGTTACGCGTGGACAATAGAGCGTTATCCTGGTTGAAGTTGTACTCGATGGATCAGAGCTATATTGGTCGGTGGATAGTCAGATTAGATGGCTACCACATGATAATCGAGCACAGGATGCGTGACAAACCCAGAATGCTGACAGCCTCAGCAAGAAGACAGAGTTTTATGAAAGACTAGAACAGAAAAAAGCCAATCAGGCGGAAATTAAGGAAGGGTTCTCGTTTCTGAACAAAGAAACCTGTGAGGCGCTTACCTTGACGAGATGGTTGAACAAATCTGGACATCCGATTCCGGGAAGCTCCGAATTACCGGTGGAGAAAGCAGCGGAAATAAAGATCTTATCAAAGAAGGACCCGGTGCCTTTGGATCTGTTGCTATGTTCGAACCTGGTCCAACAGGAACTCTCTCGTATGAACATAAACAGCCTCTCATTGCTGGACAAAACGGTGCAGGTCACTCCGCAAATGATGCGGATGCTGGGCAATTTGTTTGAGAGAGAAGTGACAAGAAATGAACCAACAGCCATAGCATCGCTAACAGTCAGTGAGAAAGTAAAGATCAAGACGTCAACACAAAGAAAATGATAGGGATTGTAGGACTATAGTTCAGCAACTAATATCCTCGATACCCCAAATCGTCTTGACAAGCACATGATACAAACGGAAAGAACAGGTGAAAGGGACACAAAAGAAAACCGTCACATTTGAGGATCAGGATCAGTGGGGCGAAGAGGTTGAACAAAACCTAAGTCAAGAAAGTTCGTCCGGGGAGAAGGTTGTTGATGAAGACAGGCGAAATTATCAACAAGACCCGGGACAAGAATATTTTTCCGGGGAGTCAGGTGTGGAACAGAATATTCAAGGTGAGAAACAAGATCTGGAGGTTAAAATTTTGTCCGGGGAGTTCAGATGGATGAGCAGAGCGCATAAATCTGATCCCGAATAAGAAAGATGCTCAGTGACAGACTCTTACGTTGATGACAACTCGAGGAATTCAGGAATTGACACTTACTTAGACAGGAACTCGAGCACAGGATCGGAATTGTCAGAGCTAGCGATCCAGGATAAAGGATACTCGAGCAAGAGACCTGGACAGAGAGTTACATCAAGACCCTGACAGTGTTCGCTACCTGCTTAGTAGTGATACAGTCTTTGACAACGCAGCGGATGATCTAGAAAAAATAGCGGTATCGAAACGGTCGATGAGTTTGTTGCCGCAGAAACAAGTGATCAGGTCTGATCTTCAACCCTTCAGACAAGAAACAGAGCCATTGGCGAAAATTTGGTGCGTGAAGATGGAAGATGACACGCATCAGCCAGATGAAATGAATAGTCATTTGAGGGTCATGAAGACGTACTTGAAGGCGAGATACAAACTCTAAGACCCACTATGAGCACAAAGAAATGACCGTTTGACCGCGAAATGTGAAAAGGTTGATCGAAAGTGGAACACCAGACAAAGGTGACCTGAAGGAGGACAGTTACCGTATTCTGAGAGAGTATTTTATGCAGAAAGAGGGGAGGTTATATCTGAACAAGAACGGGATCGTGGCCTGCAAGAGAAGAGAAGAAGACAAAGTCCTGTACAAATATAACGCGATAGTGTTGCCGCAACTCTATCAGACAGAACTTTTTTTATTCAGGTCGCATGATCAGATGGGCCATCAGGGAATTGACAAAGTATACCAAAGGATATTGAAGCACTTTGAGTGGTCTGGAATGAAAAAAGCATGCGCGAAGTGGGTAACAGCATGCCTGTCATGCCAACAGGTCAAGGATCCAAGGAAATTGCGATTTCCCTTGCAGTCGATCGAGTAATCTGAATTCAACGAGATGGCACAGATTGACCACCAGAAAGTATGTATGACAGATAGTGGCTATAATTAGATCCGGGTCATGATAGACCACTTCACGAAGTATGCAGAGGTCGTGCCCTGCATAACTTCCTCAGCAGAGGAGACGTGCGGTTAGCTAATCAATACGTCGATAGCGAGACATGGTTGTCCGACGACGTTTCAATCGGATAACGTAACAGATTTTGTGGGAGAACTTACGAAAGAGCTCATGAGACGTTCACAATTGGCTCAAGCTCACTCCACGACATACCATCCCCAGACGAATGGCTTATTGGAAAGGCAAAATCGAACGTTAGTGTCGATGTTGAGGGTATATTGTTCCAGGTACATGACCGATTGGGACAGATGTCTTCCACGGGTGATGGGAAACTACAACAGCACGCAACACTCCACCACCGGAGTTAGTCCACACATGATGTTAACCGGACACGAGAAGTCTTTGCCCATAAATTTCTTTTACCCAGAGTATGAGGGGAAGAAAACATCACCACAAGTGTGCGTAGGGGATGTGATTAGACGTCAACAAGAAGCTGGTGCAAGAGCTTACTCGGTAGGAGACTACGTATGGGTATTTCAAAACGTTATACCACCGAAAGGAACGAAAAAGCTCCTAAAAAATGGAGGAGACCCTTCATGATTACGGAAATGCACCAGGAGGGACGTTTTTATAGACTGAGTACCGGCCGAGCCGCTCACTACGAAAGCATTAAGCCACACAATCCAGCGACAGAAGACTGGTGTATACCTGCAGACATGGAAGAGGGGGATTATCTGATGATGGACCCTGCCTGTGAGGTCAATGAGAAAGCACCAGGGGAAACAACAATGGAAATAAGGTCGTAGAGGAAGGATCAAGTTCACCACTGGATCTGGATTCCAACGAGGTGATTAAAGCAGATGAAGAAACCTTACCCTACACAGAAGAGAACTGGCAAGACCCCGAACAAATTGAGGCCCCAAGAATTTGGAACCAGATCTTCCGTTTACCATACAGACTCGACAGAGTGACAGGACAAGACTCACAAAGAAATATAATCCTTACGGATATGACTTCGTAGTGGATAGGATAGATCTGAAGACGATAGTGGAAAAAGTGGGTCTAGAAGGAATAACTGTGTCACAAGACATCGACATAGTCGACTACCGCGACGAGGAGTGGTTCGATGACCAGTCCAAGCCCGAGGTAGAACTCGACGACGAGCAACAGCAATCCTACAAACAAGAATTGACGAATCTGCGTGTCTTGGAATGGCTGAACGAAATGACGTCGGCGGACCCAATTGAGGCCAGTGCCACGATTCAAGATGTAGATCGTGAGAGCATGAAATACATAAAAAAGGGCAATTACTCATTCCTGCGTCCAACCTCGATTTATTATCCGGTATGCGATCGACGGGATTGTTGATGGATATTTTTGTCCGGGGAGTGGGGGTAGGACTTACCCACACTGAAAAATTACAAACAAAAAAATTAAGACTAGCAAGAGAGACAGGTGATCTAGAAGCAGAAACAGGCGAGGACCCTAAGAAACCGGACATAGGGAGAGTAGTTGAGTCATATTTTATTTTGCCAAATGAATACTCAAGTAGATAGCAATTTTATACTCACAAATAGAACTTGTGCAATAGTGATCACAACAGACATGAGTTTTAAGACAGCGTTAGCAGAGGATTTTAAGAGAGAATATAAAAAAATAGAATTCCTTTGGAAGCAAAGACCAGGAACAGGAGGCGTAGCAGCCATGCCTCCGGCGGCGTCACAGATACCGGGAAAGTACTTATGCTTTTTGGTGACGAGGGCGACGGATAAGCGGCACGTGGACCCGGAAAACCTAGTCTTGTCCTTGACGAGACTGAGAGACTTCCTTGAGGAAAGGGAAGTGAAGGAACTCTCGCTTCCAGTGTACGATTTGAACCGAGGACGACTGCATCCACGGGAGCTGTATGCACTGATACACGTAATCTTTTCTGATACTAATATACAAGTATACTTACATAAGAAATATTATTTAAGTATAGGCTGAGTTTAGGTTGCATGCAGGAAGGCGTCATACTAAATGAGTGTTTTTTTGTGATATGTGTGTTATATTATGTTATGTGTTTTGTTATTAGGACCCTGGGTAAGGAGGGATTAGCGACCATGAATAACCGAATGACGATATCAGGAAGAGATCCAAAGTTTGGAATGTCCATTCTTAGGTCGAATTCAAAAATTTTAGCAATAAGATGATTTTAATAAATTTTAAGATCAAAATCTTTTTATCTGACTGATTTAAATATTTTTTAATATAAAATTAGAGTAAAGCTGACAAATGTGATATTCGTGACCTCTTTTCTAGATCCTGATCGATCGTTTAATTATTCAACTGATGAAACTGATAATAAGAATTGAATCTTAAGAAGATGGACAACTTCGATTTGGACGAATATATGGACATGGCAGAGGCGTACGTAGGACCGATGATAGATGCGATCTATCGTCGGCTGATGGATCGAGACTTCGCCCTGGAGGACCCAGAGGTAGTCATGTTGCTGGCCGCCTTAATAAACATCTTGGGGCATGATAACCGTGTGGACCGCCCCGCGGAAATCTTATTGATGGCAGCATATGGAGAAAGAGGAGTACTAGACCGCCCAAACATGAAGGTAATGAGGTGGAAAATGGGGCTCTCTCAGGAAGTGACTTGGCGAACGAGCCTGGATTGGGAAGTTCCAGGACCTACAAGCCAGGTGAGATGCCTCTGCCAACCAAGCCCAGGCATGGTCTGAGAAGGATGCATCAGGAGATGAACAGCGAGGCTGCCTCGTCTAGTTCACAACTGAGAGCAGCTGAGCCATCAAAGAAGGCGGGAGTAGAAAAAGAGGTTCAGACAAAGGAAACCATGCAAGATCTTAACGGAACGATAGAAGAACTGGAGAAGACCAGAAGGGAGCTGGACGAAATGACCAAAACCATGCTCAGTACGGAAGAAGACAGTGACACGTGGAAGATACTGTTCGAAGATTGCAACAAGAAACAGGGTGAAGAAATAGAGCACTTGAGGCGAGAGTACAAAGAGCGATCGGAGCGGCTGGCGTTGACGACAGCCGTAGAAAGAGCGATACCTACAAGGAATATTCCTCGTGGGGTCCCCGATGGAACTTTTGACGCCTCGCGATTTGAGTCAAACGACGGAGACGCCACTCACAGCTACAACTAGTCGAGTGACACTCCCGAACCCAGTCGTGGATCATACAGTGAGAAAAATGATAGAAACTGCTGGACGATTGGTCGCTAATAGGAATGTGCCAGGTTCCGTGGTGACTGCACCCTATGGAGCAATAGATGATGCGGGAAAAATACAGCTCTCCCGAGAGACGATGGCGAGAATGCCAGCCAGTGACACAACGTTACCAGTAAAGATCTCTAAAGTCCCAGACAGGAAGATACGAGAGATGCCAACGAAGAAAGTGTCCCGAGTGATTGACGTGCAGAAGAGCAACCAGTTGAAGTATAACTTCATAGGAGTTCTGGAGACGGATCCGCGAGCCTGCTTCAATCGATCGACTTGGAGCCCTGCAGTAAACCTACAGCAACCGCCACTTGTGACATCACATCTGATACTGGGTGACAGCTTGGTGAGAGTACTCCAGAACTTGAGGACCTCCTGGATCACTACGGTGATGGCCCTTGGAGGTGCATCGATAGCCCAGCTATTTCGGATGATGGAGGTGATGAACCTAGGGAGGATCCCTAACATAATGATCCTAATAGGGAGGAACAATGTATCTAGAGGCTCAGATGAGAAAGAGGCACAATGGGAGTCGATGATGGTGTGCCTATTCACTACTCTCTGGCAGAAATTCAAGTGCGCGGTACTGACCGTCTGCACCGTACCCATGAGCACAAAAACGTTGACATCGACGGGAAGGAGGCATAATGATTGAGTCATCAGGTGGAACAATATACTGAGGCATCTGGCGAGTCGGAATGCTGGACGGATGACCCTTATGGACATGAACACGAGCTGAGAGCTATAGATCAGGCCAGACTAATCACCGATGGGATCCATTTTGATAGCATCGAAGGACAAGCCTGGTTGAACCGAGTCTTCCAGGAGCGACTGGATGAAATGGAAGTCGACCTCCTTGACACGGGAATACTAAAGAAGGAAGAAACCACGAACGAGCCGGCAATTTCGACCTTCGTGCCCCCTAACCTAGAGACACGTCTGAGAACGGTCCAAGCCGTGACCTACAGGCCGCAAAGCTCTAGCGAGCCAGGGCAAAGGACATATGTACAAGATCGATTGGGAGAAGCGCCAATAAGAAGAAGCATCCATCCAAGACGAAGATTATTTCCTGTCAATCCGACCGCGGAGACGACCAGCACCTCAAAATCAGAGACAACAAGTACCAGTCGAGAGGAGCGGCGTCCCAACAGGAGCTATTTGATGTGGCCGAGGCCCATACCTTCTCCCTGGCATATATGCAAACAGGAACTGATGAAATTGAACCTTCAGACGGTGAGAATTGCAGCAGATGCCATGAGGATGTTGAATGGAGCGAGATTATCTGTCAACGGACTGTATTCAATAACAGGCGTGGATTGGTTGATAGCAGCTGGCATAAACTTCAGCTCCACGACCGCCTTGAGATTTGCCGACTTAGAGGGACTGCCCTCAAACAATACAAAGGGTCCACTAAATGCAAGACCTTTGCAAGATGTGAAACTGAATCGCGATGAAGGAAATCGAGAAGAAAGGCCCGGAAGATTTTTGACAACGAGGGCACCAATAGGAAAACACGTAAAAATGTTCAGGCAGATAAGAACATCCGCAGATCACGTACAAGGAAGAGCGTACCCGAAACAAGCGGCTCAAGAAGGTGATGTTCAGAGATACGGTGGATTGAAGGCGATTAAGAAAGATGAGACCATCTTTGCGGCGTAGGACAAAGCAGAAATGAGGAATTCAAAGATTATGATAGTCGCGAACTCAGACTTCGTATATACCTCCAAGTCTCTCTTTTGGCCTGATGTTATAAATGTTGGCAGCGTTCGACCTGGACCTAATGCAGTCGGTGTCAATGGCAATCGGGGTACAACGACAGACGGAAATGAACCCAATCACAATCGTAATTGCTGGCATGAACAACCATCTACACAGCAGGGGTTTCCTGAGCAGACTCAGAGAGCCTACGACAGCCGAAGACGCTTTATGGCCAGCTATAAAGGATATCCTCGAATCAAGGGGTGGAGTAGTGGACACCCTGAAAGAAGGTGCCTTCGCCAAGATAACACCAAGAGCCGTGTTTGCACTGACTCCGGGATATGCACATCTCCCGGATGGACTGAAGCTTGTATACGCGATGGTGGCGTTGCTCTCGGAAGGGAAATATGATGTGATCATGTCTGCCCCATATCGCGGAATAGAGATGGAGAACCTAAGAGCACTTAGGGCGGAATTATCTGCGGTGTGGTCTGACATCTCGAATGCAATGCGAGGACCCAAGAACCACTCACTACACATGTTAGTTTTAGAAGATGTGTTGGGGTTGGAACTGTCCAACTTCAGCCGACAACTCAAACTGAAACCAGGTGTTGACGATGACCATCGAGTGATCGTAGCGATGTCACACAATTTATGGTTCCGAGGAATGGAAGTAAAGGAGGAAGGAGAGAGAAGGAAGAATTCCAAGGAAGTCGACCTCCTTGACACGGGAATACTAAAGAAGGAAGAAACCACGAACGAGCCGGCAATTTTAACCTTTGTGCCCCCTAACCTAGAGACACGTCTGAGAACGGTCCAAGCCGTGACCTACAGGCCGCAAAGCTCAGAGAGCCTACGACAGCCGAAGACGCTGTATGGCCAGCTATAAAGGATATCCTCGAATCGAGGGGCGGAGTAGTGGACACCCTGAAAGAAAGTGCCTTCGCCAAGATAACACCAAGAGCCGTGTTTGCACTGACTCCGGGATATGCAAATTTATCAATCGCTTTCTCGATATCTGATAAAAAGAATTCCTCCAAGCATTCGTAGAAATATCGATCGTTGAATTATTAGCCCTGTTCGTGACGTTTGGAGCAGAGAACTTTCTGAAAGGACTAGCGATACTGCTCACCAAAGGAGTGCAGAATTTGCGACTAGATGGACTTCTAACGTTGATTGCGATAACACATGGAAACTTGGGAGGATTGATGAATTTGACACGCTATCCGGAGCAGATGAGGGTGAACGTGAGGATATTCGACGTGAAGCGCTCCACGGATTCCTGGAATAAGATAAGATATCTGCGTTATGCTCTTATCCAATACCTCCTGCAGCAGAATCGCTTTGGAACAGGAGAGGATGAGACAATTCAGAAGGAGGAAGACGTGCAAAGTCATGCTGGGGGCATGGCACTGCTGACTGACCTGAGCTTGGCTATGAGGACCGATCCTTTAGCATTGATCAGAGGAGCCACGTAGTTCGTGACAGTGATATACGGTCCGGCAGTCACGTTTGCGTTCCCTGACGTTAAGGTGGAGGCTTACAGGAGGTCGGTGTTGCACCTGAAATTCATATCAGCAGTGGACGGAGGAAAGCTTAACTGGTGTGAGCAACACACACTACAAGAACTGATGAGTGAGGACTTGTTATTCGCGAAGATATCAGAACCGGAGATGACCATCAAAAACTTTGATGATCTTTTCCGCGACCGGACGGGAGAATGGGACAGAGGGCACATTGAGGTATACCTGAAGCTCTGAAATCTAAGACCCTACAACAAAACAAGCGGCGAAGTCACAAAAATTCCTCGACTGACCGTAGCGTACCATAAATTGAGAGGAAACGAAGGGCTGGGGTGACTACAAGAAACTGCCAGAAGTGATCCCGGAATTCCCTTTGATTAGAAGGATGTTGCTCGTAGCAGACTCCGTAGTACAAACCCCTAGGTTGAGAGCCTTTAAGACCAATGAAAGGAGGGTGGCGAAGTTCTGCGAGATGATGGACCCGTGTTTTGTGGGCAGAAACGCCGCAATGCTGAAGTATACGCAGTTTGCTTACACGGATGAAGCAACGAGGAGAAGAATGAACAATACAGCGAATCTGAAGCCTGAGAGGTTTGACGAGGAATGGGCGATACTGGATCTAGCGCCTATGATCATGAGAGCCAAGGCTGACTTACCAGGAGCCTCCCTAATCTTAACGAGTGTAAAACCAGAGTTAACGGTGGGAGGAACACTACACACTAGAACCATGCTAGCACCCTTCGGCTGTGAAGAAGTCAAGGTAGTTAACGGAGAGGAGGAAGATCAGTCAGCTGGCAGACTAGTTGTACCGAAATTTCCTGATGGGGCAAGGGATGAAGAGAAAGGGCCCTCAAGTTCAGGAAAGAATCCAAGACAAGACGATGGGCAGGGAGGAAAACCTTCGATCGGAAGAACCTATGCATCAGGATCCCGTTCAAACCGAGAAAGAGGACGATAAGGCTTCCACAGGAGGGATGTCCAGCCTGGACTTCAATTTCCTCAGCGACTTTGAAAACGGCACGGACACGTTGGAAGCAACGACTGAGCCGGCAGACGAGGGAACTTCCACGCTGGAACCCCCGTCGGCCTTCATGGAAAAGAACAGGAACTTGCCGGAGAGCAGCTCTCCGAGCAATTCTAAAAACACAGAACAGAAATTCTTGATGGAATCACCAAGAAGAAGAAGAATAGAAGGCACTGCCAGAGTACCTTTCTTGGGAATCTTGCCCGAAGAAGAGTGGGAAGTGCATCATAGAGACCATGAAAATAGGACGGAATGCAGAACGGACAGAGTGGCCTTCATGGAAGAGGTCTGGATAGTAGTTCAGAGCTACGGAACTCAGTCTTTTTTGAAAATAGGTATCAACCAACCACTAATGCGGGAAGTCCTTGAGAAACTCAACGAGTGTGAAGGGAGATCGGGCGAGTTGCTGATTGACTCGGCCACTGACGAAAGTGAGGCAAACTATCCTATAAAGAAGACAAGGAAGAAGTGGTATATCTGTCAAGAACCCGAAAGGCAACGATGCGATCAAAAATGGCGATTGACAGGATTAACGAAAGGAAAATGAAACTGGGCAGCAAAGTTACATTGACGAAAGCTGGAGAAACAAAGGTAGATTCCGAAATCTCGATGAAAGCTGTCAACTCAGCTAAAAGAAAACGCGTCGAAGAAGCCGTGGACTTGGGACAGGGGGATGATCGATTGCCTGGCACAGACAGGATGTCGACTGACGTAGCGATGGTGCCACCCATTCTCATGGCAGGAATGAAATCAGCCAGTTACAAAACCAAGACGAGTGACCGCACTCTGACTGGAGCGATGTTAGAAATGGAGATACTTAGCCAATGCGGAGAGAGTAAACTTAAAGATTTCAAACCGTCTCCCATGAATCACGGAAAGGGAAGCGTCGTAGGACTGCTAGTCCTAGTGGAATATAACCGACTGACAGTATCGAAAACTGTATCGGTTGATGAACCCGCCGGTGGATAAATGGATATATAGGATTACAGAAACTCGGCCAGAGGACACTTAATTGCACTGGAAGACATAAGTGCTATAGAAGGTTATCGGGAGACGATGATGCAAGGCATCACCCTGGAACAGAAGGTATACTGAACTCTGGTATCATCTGAAATGCACGCGGAGACGATAGAGCAGTTGGTGAATCTTCCATGGAGAGCAGTAGTGTTACGATACTTCAAGGAAGAAATGAGAACCACGCCGAAGATACACGCCCTGATAGCAATACCCTATGTGAGAACACAGTTACAACTGAGGTTCGCTCGGTGCATGATTGGACTGACACGCGGGGAATATGACTCGGAAGAACGAAAAAGATCGAAGGGAGAAAAGGTGTTCTTAATTACGAGTATGAGAGATCTGATAACCCAAAAAGGAGCAGCAGTAGCGTGCGCAAAGCGGAGAGACGCTCTCTGTTTCATTCGATTTATGATAGAACAAATTTCAGTGCCAGTATTGAACACTTGTGTCAAGATGCTAAGAGAAGGCGATGAACGAGCGAAAGCCTTGCTCTTGCTAGCATTTTTGGACATCCATCAGAGCAAGCCGATGCGAGTAAACATGAAGAAGCCTGTGGAGTTGAAACCGATGAAAAAGGATGACGAAATATGGAGATTCTCTAACCAGGAGATGAGGCTCTCGAAAGAGTCTATGGGAGCACTGCCGAAATCCAGTGAATACTGTGGACCGATCAGGAAGAAATCATACAGTTACGTATCCAGAATCATAGGGATGGCGTACAACCCTTTCATAAATGAAGACATACGCGATTGCTTCTTTGATTACGAGCAAGCAGTGTTGCTAAGATTCTGGACGTCAAGAATTGCAACGATAAGAAGCGGTTCTAATCAGCAGACCAAGCTGGGACTAGTCTTGGAGGAAAAGGTGACTGCACCTTCAGTACCAAAATCTGACAACCGAGTGGAGTTTGAACTGGGATTCTCGGACGAATTCCTACGAACGAATTTGATGGTAGTGTGGGAACTGATGAAACAATCATGGTGTCCGAGTCCTAACGTTGATTCGATTTTGCGTGCAACCCAAGACGTGCAGGGAAACTGAACTCAGACTCTAACTTGCGTGACCTGAACATCATCTATAATTCGATGACGACAGCCTCTAAGAGCAACGGAGAAAACAAAGTAGAGTTGCCTGGCTGGGAACCAGAGGACTGGGTCAAACCTGTTCGGCAAACCTCTCTGGCAGAAGCGTGTTAACTGGAGGGTCACATCTGTGGAGGTCTGGATTGCGTAAAGACCCTGGACAAACAACACAAGCAATTGACGAAATTGTTTAGGAACCTTAAGATGAAGGCGAAAATGGAAACGGAATTGATTGCAGATTGCCATGGAGGAACCGAGGTGAATCTAGTGACTGCACTAGGACTCTACAGTAAGTTTGGATCTTTAGAGTCACTATTGAATCTAGAACAGAAACATGAGATGGTCACGGCCATCAGTGTAGAAGTGTTTCCGGGAGTGTTGCAAACCAAGCAGAAGTATATTAGAAAGTGGAGAGAAGCGATCGAGGCGGAAATGAACATCCGGCATGGTGAAACTTATCGCAGACCGACGCGAATGAGATATTTAGTGGGATCAACTCTAGCTCCAATTTGCAAGAGCAGATACGCAGTGCATTTTGTAACTGTGGATGTGAAAAGTACGAGAACGATCGTGGATCAAGCCTTATCAGTGCCAAAATGCGTAAGACTAGCGAGAATGTCAGAAAAATCTTAGCAGTTACTGTGCAAAATGTTCTCAGTAGTTCCGGAGAGAACCAAAGAGGAGCTACAATCGATACTGGGAGAGAAGTTTATGGGATACGCCAGGGGGAACTTCAGTGACTTTGAAAGACGAAAGCAGGAAGGATCAACAGTCACGGATTACAATGCAGTAGATGAGAAAGATGAAGTCCATCGAGTGATGATGGAAGTGGAAACACTACTAAAAGCTTCCGAAAAGCGTAATTGGAGGAGCATCATGTCATTACATGATGAAATCCCCTGTCATTGCTTGCTACAAACATGGTGGTACCCGGGCGTAGTAATTTTAATTTGGTATTGATCTGGGACTGTGGAGAGCTGCTAGCCATGGGTTTACCAGATTAATCACAGCCCATAACGATCGTGACAGTAGGAGTTATGATGGCAATACGATGGCTGGAAGCTCATGTAAGAGAGAACAATAGACAGGAAACGCCGACGAAAGAACAGTTACATGAATTGGATTATCTAAAAGATTTAGATCTTTTTGAGCCAATGTGCAGAATCTTGAACATTCCGATGGAAGTGAAAAGATATGGGCCGGAAGACGACTGATGCCATGGTTCAGAGCCAACATGACTGCATGGTTGTACGAGTATGCCAAGAAACATATGTCGAAGCACAGCAGAATGTACAGTGCGTATCAGCTGGACATTGGAGCAGGAGCTTTCAAGCGAGCTTTTGTAACTCATCGGAATGCAGAAACCACCGCAGTGAAGAGAACTTCTAGGACAAGTGAATGTGACGGAAGGGAAAAAGTAGAGTTGTTGAAGGAAGACTTGGAGAGAAACGTGACGTTATGCCTCCACAACAGCTTCTGCCGAAACAGAGAAACTAACGTTGATCCTCTACTTCGTTATAAACAAAGAGTAGAAGAGAAGAAGTGTTGGAGGACTGCTTTCAACAGCGTCAGAGTAGCTACCAACGTGCTGCAAGACACAGAGACTGAAAGTGTGGAGTCAAAGTCGCAGAAGGAGGAGATGGAACATTGACAAATGGCTGAAAAACAAGATGCAAAAAGAAAGAAAATTAGAAGAATAAAGAAGTTTTAGAACTTCTAAACGACAAACAAAGAAGAAAACAAAGAAGCAACGAAAGAAAAGATGTTAAAACTCAATTGTTTTGTGTGTGAGAAAAAGTCAAATGCGAAACAAAGCAACTAAGTTTGCAATTGAAACTGAAAAAAAACATTTAGTTGAGTTTTGAAGATTATAGAATTTGTTGCATTTATAAATTTGCATTATGAGTTTAGTTAGTGGCTTTCGAGACATTTACTATTTTTTTAGAAAGACTTGAGTGGAGAGTATATTAAAATATTCCAGTCTGCATGATTGTTTTTGCTCAACTAAGACGACTGATCACTTTGTGGTGACATGAAAGGCATGGGTAATCTCTTGAAGAGGGAGATTATTTCGTTGTTTCTTCTAACCACCGAATTCCTTAATTTTAATATTCAGGACCAATAACAACTAAATTTTCGAAGGGAGGAAGTATAGTAGGATAATTTTAGTCTGTGGGTTCGCAGGACTGTCCTGCGTCCCAACACTTTTTAAACCTAGGAGAAATGGTTTTAAATCGGGACATAGATGTTGAAAGTCTAAAAAAAATGTTTTATTTTAAGTTATATCCTCGAAAGTGCAGATTAGTGAAAGAATTTGGAAGGCTATAACAGTGTAGTATGATGCCATTTATATTCTGCAGTGAGTCGATATGACGTGGATAAAGGTGATTTCATTCATTTTGTTTTTTCTGTTCGATGGCACTGTACCTATTTGATGAAGACTACGAGACTCGATGAGGACATTGACTGGGTTGTCCGGGGAGTATGATACATTCAACTAGAAAGATCAAAAATCAATTTTGCAAGCGAATTTTTATTGGAGCATCTGACCGGGAGGATTGATGGTTTTGATGAATAAGTGACGTTATTTAAATGATCAGACAAACCGGGAAGGGTTAGTTTTGACTGACATGCTAAATTTTAAAATTTCGAATTGGACATGAGCGACACATAACTTTTTAACATTTCCCACACACTGAAACGGCGAAATCAGAACAACAGTAGTCTCAGTGACAACAACTACGAAAAAACGGCAGAAGATTGAAAGTGTGGTTAAAAATTGTCAGAAACCCCTCCGAGTTGTAGCGGTTGCGCCGCTAAAATCGTTACCGAGCAGTTCACAAGAAACAAGAAGGATGTTGGGACGACGTGTCCAGCCTTCCGGAAAGAAATAAGAGTGAGATTTCACCGGATTCCAGAATCCGGAAGGGTCTCGGGATTGGAACTTGACCTGTTTAATACAAACTTTTAGCTTCCCGGAATATCCTGAATTGATTTTAATTAACATCCATATTCGTTTTCAGATAATGAGAAGCTAGGAGTTAGGGAAAAGGGTTGACCCATCTTCGATGGAGATGACGATTTTTATCTACTGAACAAAAACAGTGGTAATATAATATATAAGTACTAGCTCTGTTTTTAGGAGTGACCTCGTGGTCTGGGTATACCGAGACCCAGCCATGAGCTCACTAATTTTGCATATAAATAAGTTAATTAGAGCGTTCTGATCGAAGCCGGAAACAGTAACATTTTTCATCGAACCAATGTTAGAAAGATCACCAAAAGAACTGGCTTTGGCCGAAAAGGTGAAAAGCATGTAGAGCTGTGTTTAGACGCTAACCAGTCATTTTACAACCTAGCTTTGTGTTCCGTCGATATGTACTTCCGGGCGAATGTTACAAAACTTGATAACGTAATTGTTTTGTAAGATGTTGCAGAATAAAACAAGATCCGAGTAGATGAGCTGATAGCAGATAGGTAAAAATTTAATAGACCCAAAAGATATTTTGTATTCATTTAATCCACAAATCAATTTCATTGCTTTGCATTGTACATTTTCCAGCTTTCGAAGAGAAGCAATGTTTGGTTGCCATACGCCTGAACTAAAAAGAAGGGTAGTTCTGACACATGATAAATAGAATTGAAGTTATGTTATCATTGGAGTGTTATATGGGATGTTGCGTTTTAAACTGAAGAAGTAACGCAGAGCTTTCCCAGATTTAATGTTAACGTGTTCGGTCCAGGAGAGATTTGGTGTTACAAATCAGCCAAGTTACACGTTCAATAATTAGACTGTTAAGAAAATACTCGTGTGGGGTGTTGCAAATAAGTTTTGTTTTATCTGGATTGAATATATAACCATTTTCGGCAGACCATTCATGAAAGTTATCATAATCATTTTGAAAAATGATCGAAGATGAAATTGAAAGAAGTTTCAAATCATCAGCGAACATATAGCAAACCGAAGAGAGAACTCGCTCTGGCATATCAATTATGAATATTGAAAAAAAAATCGGGTTTAGAAAACTCCCTTGCGGAACTCTAGCGGAACACTAGGAACAGAGCATGGCGAAGTACGGACATTGCTAATACGTACATGTTGCTTGCCATCTGAGAGATATTAACTAATAAGGTGTTAAAAATTCTTGACGAAGCCAAACTTTTCTAGTTTAAAAAGTAATCTGTTATGTGAAACACTGTCGAATGCTTTTTAAAACTCAAACTATACACACCTAAAATCTTCATTTTTATCGTTAAAAAAATAGAGCTTATCAATCTAATTAAGCAGGAGTGTAAACGTACTTTTGCGAGACCGAAAGCCATGTTGACCGTCAGAGAGTTTATGGTGAATATTTTCATATGTAAAATGTACAAAATTTTTTTCTATTACGAGCAAAATTCTTGGTGAGATGGTAATTGCAGGGTAGTATTTGATATCTGCTTCGGATGCCGATTTATGCAGTGGCGTTATATTTGCACTTTTCCAGGAAACCGGCCATGTAAGAGAGATAGATATTTAGGTAAACAAAATAAAGGCAAAGGGGGCGATAATACTCGCACCTGTTTTTAAAATAAAAGGAGAAATGTTGTCAGCAGCAGGACTACTATTTTCAAGTACCTTTAATAATAGTTCTTCAATATAATTAGTGCTAAACGAAAGTTCATGAAAATAAAAATCGCAATTTCCATGATTCGTGGCAAGAGTAAACTGAAACCATTCTTCCTGATAAACAGATGATAAAAACTCATTGAACAGTTGAACTTCAGCTTTAGCCTGGTCATCTGAGGCCTTGGCATTGCCAAGGTAAAACTTGGGAGGTATAGGCGAAACCCCAGAGAGTTGTTTAAGTAGTTTGAAAGAATCATTAGTGCCAAGAGTATTAAAAGTAGAAACAAGCAAAATTTTATCAAGTTCTATAGATTGACTTTTTTCTTCCTGTAGCGTGAGAAGTTTATTAGATGTTTCGTTTCCAATTTGCGCTAACCAACACTTTTTGGTTTCAATTTGATTGATATGTGCACAGAATGACTTGAAAAATAAAACGGATGATTTTTATGTTTGTTTTGTTTACGCTGGGTTGAGACTTGCACTGCTGAAGTTAGGAGGGAGTACCAATTATTATAGATAACAACGGAGTGCAATAAATAGTAAGTGCCTAAAAGTGTTTCATCGGAACGCATGTATCCATTGAATATATCTAGATTGAAACTAGATTTCGAAAAATATTCGATATCAGACCCGGCTGTCATCGTTTTGTCGTGTTGTAAAGATATACACATGGTAATGGTCCGAACTGAATTTTTCTGATAAAACATCCAGAGAACATAACTGAGGCTTATTGCATATAAAATTGTCTAAAATATTCTGGTTGACATGAGTGGGGGATTCTACTAACTGAATTCCATTGAAGTGTGCAAAATAATCAAGAATATCGTTTGAATAGTTAGAAGCGCCGTGGTATGAAAGCCAGCATACGTCAGAGAGATTAAAATCGTCGTATAAAACTATGCATCCAAAGAATATTTAGCCAGAAATTTGTTTTGTATACTCTAACAGACAATTTTTTAAAGTACTCAGAGGAATACGATAAAAGGAAGAGACAGGGAGTTATAAATAATAATGACTAAATTAATAGGGTCGCTGATAACAACACAAGCGCAAGAGAAATCAAAGAGATAATTGTACTGTTAATAACAGTTACAGGGATTTAATTTTCGAATAAAATAGCTACACCCCTATGTTGACCTTGTTTGCGAGCGCATTGAGAGACAACAGCGTAACCACAGGATGGAAGAATGTTTCAATCATCGGAATCAAGCCAAGTTTCGCAGAGACAAAGTAAATCAGCCAAATACATATTTAATTGCTTAAAGCAATCTAATCGTTTGTCCAGGCTAATAATACTGCGAATGTTCCACAAAATTTTTGAAATAGAAGGATTTGGTAGGATCCTCTATTTAATTTTGAGAGGAACCTCCATATCATTGTAATACAGCTTTGAATTTCTGATTTTCAGTTCTTCGCGGCAATTATTTGTTTGTATCATGTCCCAACGTTTCTTTAATAATTGCTTTTCAATGGTTTCCTCATCCTTAGTGAGCGACTTGCAAATGAGTACAGGATAGGCGTGATTGCGTAGAAGATGTCCTTTCATCAAGCATTTTCTGACTCTCCATGCATTTTTGAAAGTGACTAGTAGTGAGTGGGGTCTAGGTGCATCTTGTTTGAACGGTCCAAGTTTTTTCACGCCTGCCAGGCTACTTTTGTACCATTCATCAATTGTTTCCAATACGGTTTCCAGATATTTCTCATAATATTCCATCCTCTTAATCGAGGGGTGTTGACCAGGCTCTGTTTTTAACTCTGGTATACCATTTAATTTAATTTCCAATTTTTTTGCTGCTGGAAAAATTAACAGATCTTGGCTCAGTTTTTGAATTGGTAGGCATTGATTTAACGACAGCGCCGCCTTTAAATGACCCGGTTATTGCGTTTTCAATGATTGCAGGAACTTTTCCGTGATTGTACTTATAACTTCTTCAACAGAGGGAAGTGAAGCTTTTTTCTTGAAACAAATCAGGCAACGAAAGAGCAACAACTTAGCTTTTGTTATCTTGGGGAGAAGATCCACAGGAAGACCGGAGCATCCATCAAGAAACCAGCCGTCACAGATATCGCATTGAATCCAGTTCTCACCACCCCCTTTCTTGAACTTAAGACAATGATCTTCGTCATCTGATGTTGTTGCCTGAGCTCTATCTCCCACAGATCCATTCCTTGACATTCCAATCTGTGCAATAAGTTTATCACAAAATCTCCGCGTGTTCTTCCACGACTAATAGGGGTTTCTTCCACAAATCTTCGATAGTAGCTTAGGTATTCGATAGTAGGTTTCATATTGGACACCTGCTTAGAAGTATAGTCTAGCCGTTTTATAACGAATATCACTCAAAGCTCGTTAAGAAGTGTGGTCCTGCGAGACCAGTTTAAGTATCTTAAAGACCACTTAGAGACCACTTTAAGCTACTATCGAAGATTTGTGGAAGAAACCCCTTTTAGTCGTGGAAGAACTGGCGGAGAGTTTCTACGAATAGTCAGTAGAGCAACAACAAGAAGAACCACTTGAAATTTTCTAGTAACAATCTAAAGGGATTTAAAAAAAAAAACTTTAGAAAAAATTTGTTGGCAAAACTTCCAGTTAACAGCTTTTCTGTCTGACTTTATCTGAGAGCAAAAGTAGTTGTTAAGGCTCCTATTCCTAAACGAGGAAACGAGTGCCCTATATTGTTACCGTTATGAAACAGTTATTCACTTATTCATTCGAGTCACATATGATATGAAAATAGGCTCTTTAGCCGTTGGCTCAAGGGACAGTTAGAATTAATGTGTTTTTGTGTGTCATTTGGTCGGAACCAACACGTGGTTTTTAATATACCATTGCTGGCTATTGTCGTTTAGTTTTAAAAAAATGTTTCATAGATGTTGTGTACATTGCTTCGCTGATGCCGTGTTTGGCTGATTGTCACAAAACCTTTGACTCAGGAAAGCGCTTCGTGACGGCAACCCTTCTTGAGAGTCTGAACTAAGCTTTGGATGATTAAGGTTATTAATATTTCAATTAATCTCTTCAGAGTTTTATGGCTCTCCATTTTTATTTTTGCTCTCTCAATTAGAAGTCTCTCCTGTCAACATTAGACAAAGCACAAGATATTTTTACACATTAGTAGTAACAAAGTCAGTTTCGTAGCAAGAAAGTACAACACACGCTGATCCATCAGCTATGGCCATCTACGGCGTCGCTATAACCCCATTAAAGAAATTTACATTGCGTGAAAGTCTTATTTAGAGATCGTACGCCAATGATGACATAACTACAGGCAGTATAAAGACAGTATAAAAAAACTTCTTGATGATAAAGAACATGGACGAGCCTTTGGCAACTATTTAACAAAAAGATATTTGATATTAAAACCTGATGAATTAAATACACCAAATTAAATACACCATGGTAAAAATAATGCTGCAGACAAAAATGTCTTCCAATTGGAAAAAAAAATGTGCAAAAACGCTTAAAATAAGGGCAAAAAATAACTGAAAAAGTCACCCCAATTATAAACCAACAGCACTTCCTTTAAAAACGGATCGAAGCAAATCTAAGAAAAATTATAAATTGAACGAACGAATCATTCATTTTAATAGGGCAATTCACTAGATTAAATATTTAACCGGCTCTCATTGGAGTTTAAGGGAGACTTAAGACTTAGTTAGTACATGAAGTTTAAATGACGGCCACTTCTCAGTCATATTGTCAATATTTGAAGATGAGCGATATAAAAAAAGGTTAACTGTCTAATACTGGTCCAAATCCTTCTCGTCAACTTCGTATTGATTGAAAATGATACTCTCTTTGAGGTTTTTGTTGAGATCACAAAACGTGGTGTAGGTACATCACCAAAACTTTTAGCAGTCGATTTCCAAGAAAATTTCTGATGGCCAGCAACAGAGATAGTTTTGTGGGACGTAAGGTTCTGTTTTGTCCACTAAAGTATATTTCCTGCTCCCCTTTACGACTTGTACTTAGCTAGCTTCAATTTGGCTGGAAACTCCGATTGCAGAAGGGACGAAGAGCCTGGCAAGTCTATGGAAGTCTGAATTTTTCGGAGAAAATTGCTAGGTCTAATCTACTCCATGAGAGCAAACGCTGAGCTTGCTTAAGTTATGAGCCAAATATGTTGCTTTCTCCGGTGCTGGGAGAAGAATTTTTTCTGTTTCGGACACTGTCAACGCTGCTGCTGACGAATGAAAATATATTACCTCAAGGTTTAAAGACTGACCGAGATTTGTTTTTGTCTTCTGATGGCAGATGCGAATATTGATGTTCCTAAGCAATTTGACTTTTGTTTTTGCGTCAGAACAATTTTCTTCATTGACCTACTCAAAAATTTGAAATAGGGGCCCTCGACGACCTATTTTATAGCTTTGGGATGATGGATCTGAGGAATGACCTGTGCTCTTTATATCTGACCTGCTGTTTGACTGGATGCATATGGTAATTCCAAGCGCAAGACCGCCCTTTTTTTCCATCTTAACATAATTGCACGTCATTTGCAGATTGCGAAGGTCAGACGATGGTTCTCATCTGTCTGGCTTTTATAGACTGTCTTAATTACTGCAAGCAACGATTCTCTTGACACACGAGACATCATCCGTCACTGATTCAAGAGTTTTTGAATAGAGTGAGAATGTTCGTCTTGAATGCATAGAGAGCAAGTTTGTATCTTGTTAATTCTGCATGAGTTACATTAAGAAGCAATGGTTATCCCAGTGTTGGTTGGAAAACAGAGTTTGAGCGTAATATCGTAGGACTTGGAAAATTTCTTGTACCGAACCAAACTGTGCCTTACTGACTTTTCGGATTTTGTTCTGGTTGTCAATGTTATGCAGTTGAATATCCTTGATTTCGGCTAGCTTGTTGGAAACGGAAAAACACTTCGCTTTCGATTTCAAAGACTTAGTCAGTTAACGCCCTTCAGCTTTCTTCTAAAGTTTCAGTCTTATTGCATTTGCTGATGATTTGTCTTGGCAAGATTCAAGTATCACCATTATTCCACAGTTTCCATCTCAATTTCACCTTAGGACGATATAACGAAAGGACCCACTGCCTGCGATGACCACTGTCGGAGCTGCAATGCAGATGAGTTAGTTTCTATTTGGGTTTTTGCTACGAAAAGAGGAGATTTGAATTCCGATGGGACCTATTTCCTCCTTAGTGTATTGGAATTTGATTTCAATGAGGCTCATCAACTAATCGATGTTGAAATATCTGAAGCCGTGTTGACGTTTGTGCCGAAGTCTATGGGGTACTGAATTGATGGTGTTCGCCATTGCTCTTAAAATTTTTGAAGGAATGGTATCATCCCAATCTTCATCGTAAAAGCGTATCTCCTGAACGGCACTAGAATATGGACGTTGACGAGTTTCTCTGCCAGCAAAACTTTGCTTTTTTCGTGAAACAGGATACCGGAAATAAGGGCATACTACTTGGTGACATAATTATTTGATTTTCCAAAATATCAAAATAGCTTACATCCTTGACGCAGGATTGGTTAAAAACGGGTAAGTATGATTCATGAAGTGGTGTAGAATGAGTCGTTCAGTTGTTAAGTTGAGTCACTATTCTTTCAATACGGAAGTTTTTGTAGAAAAGCTTGTTTTATTGCTGCTTGGGTGAAACTAGCGTTTTTCGGTTGTTGTACTCATCTGCTTTGTCTTTTAAGTGAATAACTGATAGAAGTTAGTTTTACCTACAGTATTTTTTCTGCGTAGAGCAGTCGAAGTAAATTTGCTCTTGCTTTTCTTGGATTTGATTTCACGACCAACAAAAACTCTTTGGCATCAAAAATATGCCGTTCGAATGGGGATTATTGGTTTTTCTATTTTAGATTGCAAAATACCGGTTTCGGCTACTGACTCCTCATTATAATAAAATCCATGCTGATTAAGAATACACCATATGAGTCAATGTTTAAGGACACAAAATTTAAGTATCACAACGCTTTGGTTTTTTTGTAGTTTTGCCTCACTCTGATGTTTTGCATACATTTCACAAGGTGTACGTACTCTCCTTGTTCCTTGGCGTCTGAGTTTCTTGCCTCCATCATCAGCCTCCTGATTTCTTCTCTTTTCTTGAGGCTTCTCACTTGATTCACAAGCAGATTCTTTTTATAGTCATCAGCTTCTTTCAGGTCTTTTAATTTTAAAAACGTTTTGAGATCTCTCTGATTCTCAATTGATACAATTAATGACTTGTAACAAGCTCAAAAATTTTTTTCCTTTTCCACGTGCAGGCAAAACAGGACCAGATAGTTTGAGGCGTTTGTATTTTTGTATTTGAACCTGCACAATTCAGCAATTAGTGCAGATTTTTTTCCAAACATTTTTCACAATGCATTACTTCTTCGTCGATGATGTCAAAAGTTTTATAGCACAAGTTAAAATGCCAGACATCAATTTTACTCAATTTTTTCAACATTTTAGTGTTTTTTGTTTTTTGGAAGCTTGATTTCTTCCAAACTTTTTGTCACGCCGCTTCAAGAAACCGAAGTTTCAAGAAATTACCTAAAAATTGGGCTAGCTGAACTTTTTTAGACTTTCCAAATAACTTAGCTATCATTAAGCTCCCCTGCGTTATCGGGTATCAAAAAATGTTACATTTTCTTGCTCTATCGGCACAATGTTGACCGCTTCTTAGACGCATAAACGCATGTTTTGCAGTCTTTGATTTTTTGCAAGACCAACAACTTGGGGTTTTGTCTGCTTCTGAAGAATATCCTAATGTGTCTGCCTTTTTATCTCACTGACGGGTGGATCTTCCATGTTTCTTAATTTTAATGGTTGATATTCGTCTTGTTTGAAGATGAGAGTTTTATTTGGATAATCAAAATTTTCAACTCTGCTGAGATATGATAATTTATTCCGCGCAGTATTAATTGAGGCTGGTGTGCTTAACAAGGCTTAGATCCAAAAGAGTAGCAATGCAAGTAAGCAGAGGAGTATTCGACCAGTAAGAAGAAACAAGATTCTTATCAATTTTTTCTTCAAGAATCTTTGTCAATTTTTTATAGGTTACAGGATAAAATACAGATACCAAGTTGCATATTTGGTTGCCAATTCAAACAATTTCTCAAACAACTCGAAAACATTTGAGTTTAAATGAGTTATTCTTTCTCTGCCATCCTTCCTTGCGATGATTTTGTTTTTGTCTTAGACTGCAAAAAACTGTCCATTTTTCGTCGTCAGTCAAAATTTTAATTTGTAATGTTTTCTAAAAAACCGAATGAGTTTCCTTTTGGGCTAACCACGGCACCATACATCAGACCAATGGTCATTGTGGTTCTTCTTGGAGTCTTTTGGTGCTATTGGGGATGCTTGTTTCTTTGTATACGCAGCCGCATACAATTTCACATTGAGAAAATTTTTGCAATATATTTCAATAATTACAAATGTTTTTTGAATTTAACATTTGTAATTATTGACGTCAAGCGGGCAATTATTATGCCCTTGGTCTATCAGGGTAGACGTCAAGCGGGCAATTATTTTGCCCTTGGTCTACCCTCTTCAGATATGTTATACAAAATGTCAGATAAATTCAATGATGACTATTAAAAATGTGTTTCTTCATTTTCTGTATTTTTGCATTTAATTGTCGGAAGAAATAAATTCTTCTTGTTCTATTCTTAAAAAGAAAACTTCTCTACCTTTGCATTCATTTTTTGGCGCGTAGTTAATTTGGTAGATGTTTGTTTTCGTTGTAGTTTTTAACGATAGAAACAGGAGATCAATTGCATTTACATCAGCAGTGCCAATTAAAATGGGGGGAATTGCTAGAAAAGAATATCAAAAAAAGCAATGAAATTGAAACTGATTCAAGTGATTTTCTAAGGATTTCTTTTTTAAAAATTTTTCGAAAGAGTCAAAGTGTTGAGTGACACTTCTTACTAACTACAGTGCCTCAATACATAGCCCCCAAATCAAATCAAATTTTCTCTAACAGCGGAAAAAATTAACTGAAGCTATACCGAGCACTAAATCAATTAGCTTCTCACTTAAAATTTTAGAGCTTTCAATGTACCTATTTGTAGTGTTTCCCCACTTCCTCTTTCATGGAATTCAATTTCAGCATATTTTTCGAAACTAATCATGTTATTTATACCCATCGATATATTGAATGAATCTACTCCTGAAGTATTATTTGTTTTTTAAAGCAGATACTATCTCCAATTCGTCTGCAAACAAACAAAAATCACTGAAGCCCAAGATATCAGGTATATTATCGATAAACTGACAAACAAGGGTTCGAAAGTGAAAATTGAGGAACCCCCTTGTTAACTTCGAAATCAATTAATTTAGCGAGATCTACGAAAAAAATTGAATTTGATATTCTTGATATCCTCTGATCACTCTAGAAAAATTATTTTGATAATACTTTAAAAATAACTTAAGAAGGTCCACTTTAGAAAACCACTGCAGTACCTCAGAAAACAAAAAAAACGTTGCTCAGGTGTGTCGTCGTATTTTATTTGCAATTTATAAAAACTTAAAACTCGGAAACAATCTCCGTTTTTTTTTATGTTTTGCATTTTCCAGTTAAAGTTTTGTTCATTAGAAAAAACTGATTTGGTTAAAAAAACTATGTGAAAAGGTAAGCAAAAAATCACACAAAACTAAGCAGTAAAAAAAATTCTCTCCAAAATTTCCAGACTGAAAAATTGTGAGAACACGGAAAAATTAAACTAGTTTTGCTTGACACTGAAATAACTTTGTTACGTTTTTTTTGGAACCCTATTGACAACTTTCAGGGCTTCAACATGAGATTAAATTTAATCAATATGAGCTTTCTTTGATTCATCAAAATTTGTTCAAAAAAACTACAACCAATGACAATGTAAGGGAATTGGAACATCTTTTTTTTTGATGTTTTTTTGTTTTTTTTTGCTTTCAATATTTTTTTTGAAACTGAGCTATAATTTTTATGCAACTTACATTAGGTTTTCTTCATCTAAAATCCTTCTAACGGAAAAGTCGCTGAAATCGAATTGATGAAACGAGTTAGATAAAAGCTTCATTGAAGGATTTTCCAAACTATTATTTGCAAAATTGGTTCTATGCCTTGTGTTTTGAGCTGAAATCTGCATTTAACAACATGGCCAGCAGTCCTTTGAAACAAGAACACAACAATTAGCCCCGAAAACAGGCAGACAGTGTTTGAATAAAAAGCGAAGGAAAAGCATTGGTCGTATAGATGAACATGGATACCTGCCGCTGTCCTACCCGCATCTAGTTTCAAGCGTTTATAATATATTACATTATGATATTAGTATCAGTTTTACTGAAATTGAGGAAAAATTGATTTAAATCAATTAATAATTGATTATAATCTCTCTTTTTGAAATCCAATTACAATCAATTCTAATACATTTTAATCGATTATGATCAATTATTGATCCATCTACTTTTTGATTTAAATATAATCAATCATTATTGATTTTACCTGATTATTTTTATCCTAATTTCTAATTTATATGTTGTGCATTAAAAAAATTATAATCGATTTTAATTGAAATAAAAATACCTTTTTTGTAGCCTAGCTTGATTTCAACCTTTGCGTCTGATTTGCTTATATGTTATGGTTTTTGCAGACGTTGGCTTGTGTGAAAACTGAGAAAAGGGGTTTACAAGTTTTTAAACCAGTTCAAATTTAGAAATTGTATTCAAATCTCATTTGAAGTTGTTCCATGATGCACTTTTAACCTCTAAAAGCACTTTAGAATGAAATTTCTTTAGTGCATAACAGAAAAATGGAAATTTATGGGATATAATCAAAATTCTGGCCAGGCAAGAGATTATATCAATTATACTCGATTATAATAGGTTATAAAGTCTTAAAAATATCATTACTCGATTATAAGACACCTAATTTTGGTAATTATATTAAATTATAATTGTCAAAAAATCATCTTAATGATCCGTAATAACCGATTGCTTACACCTAAACTGGGATGTGGGCAGAAACTCGAAAAATTCCCACCACTTTGAGGGCATCTTCATAATTGGTTGCTTCAAGCTCAAGGTCATCGAGTTTTTTAAATCCGAATTACGCTAAATAGTAAATTTGAACATAATGATCAAAAAATATGTGAACAACGCAAACTTGAACCAAGAATAAGTGTTCGCTAGGAACAACCGTTTTTGATGGTAATTTTAGAAGACAAAGTACATTGCAAAGAATTTGACAACACGAAATGATAAATTTAACACGCGAATTGCCTTTCTGGTAAGAACAAAATGCAAAATGTTTGTTTTAAAAACTTATCTGAGAAAAACAAAAAAAATTTTTTAGCAATTAATCCTGCATCAATGATTATTTCTTGTTTTTTGTTCGAAGTGGAGTACATATTTTTTTCTTCCAAAAACTGAGGTCCACAAAGTTTAATAGTAAACGGTTTTCATTCAAAAAAATAACCTTCAGTCAACATCTGTTTATTTTAGTTGTTGTACTCCTTCTTGTTCCTCAAAAATGTCGAGGAAGGGAACATTATTGGGCATCAAAAATCTTCGCTCTGACCATAAAAACTTGTCACCCGAAAAAAAATTTATTGGGATGATATTGCTAGTGTTTGAAATAATTTTTGTTGCTCATATTTTTTCTTCGTCTAAACGTGTTGTCGCCTTAATGTCCTGTTTGACTACCACCTCCTGAACCAAATGATTTTATCATTCGTTTTAATTCTGATTTTTGTAGACTTTTTTTGTTACATGAAGAGTCCACGCCTTATTTAAAACAAACTATAGTTGTCTTTGATTATGGACCAGCTGGATCAACAGCGTATTGCATCACTGAGTGGTGCAGTGAGTACTAAAATTGTTGACACTAGTAAGTTAGTCTTATAAGCAAATAAAAAAATTTCCGAGATCCGGCTGCTAAAAAACTTTTTTGAATCAAAATGAAGGTTTTGAGCAAAGGAAAGAATTACAACTAAAAAATGCAAAATCCAAAATGAGGAAAATCATATGAAAAGAAATTTTGGTGTGATTTAAAAAATCTAGTGGCACAAAAAAAATCATGTTTTGGTCCTGCCATTTACAAAAAGATTAAACACGAAACTCCAAAGCTTCCTTGATGTACCCATGTTTTCTTTTAAACCGTTCTGGCGCCGAAAAATGGCAAAAAATTGTTTGCAAGCTCACAAGAATGCTCACAGGCAATTTGAAGCCAGGATGTCTCAAGATTTTAAAATCAGACACATATTCTATACAAAGAGTTCATAGATATTACCTTGGTAGGCTCTGAACGGGATTTTGTTTCTTTTTTTCAATTTCAGTGTAATAATATTTTTGAAAAAAGTGTGTTTGTCGTTAAAGTGTGTCTATTATTGTGTAAGTGAGTTTCTTGCAGAAATTGCACGTGAGCTCGCCAGCAATTTTGTGCCATTAGGCTGCGCCAGATCGGCTTAAAATCACATGGGTACATCAAGGAAGCTTTTACCTACTAGCAACCAGAAAATTGATCTTGAAAAGAATCAAACTGAACATTTTAACAAAAATGTTACAAATGTAGATTTTGGATAAAAAAGCTTCAAAAACGCATTTACAAAGCTGCAAGTTTTAAGAAAAAAACTCTGAATCATTTTAAAGAACTATAGCAAAAAATCAAAAAAAAAGTTCTCGATAGTTATACTTTATAACGAGAGCAATCAAGCAGATCCCCCAATTTTCAACTAACCGTTTGTTTTTCGATTGTCTTGGACAATCCATGCAATTGGTTTCAATTACAATGACGTGAGAAAAAAATTTTCACTGTCAAACAAAATCTAAACAATGCACAAGCATAGGTTCGAACCAACCTTTGCTACAGTAGATAAATTTCTCTCCTAAAAACCGTCTTATGCGCTGAGTTGTCCCTTTAAACGATAGCTAAAACTTTATTTGAGTCAAAGCAAGCAGTGTGTAGCAAGTAAATTATAGTTTGTTATGTATTTTTATCATCAACTCAAACCAGTAGAACACAAAAACTGACCGACACTCAAATGACCTTGTAATTACACTTTATTCAAACACGAAAGATTTGCACGCCGACTGTTTTGAACGAAACTTTGCAACGAAAAAAAAGCTAACAAAAATACTCAGATTAAACAACAAACTTGACAATTTTTCGCAAAAGATTCAAAAAATTATTCCACACAGTTGATCAGTTGAGACAGTTGATCAAAGCCCCAAAATTCACATTGATGAAGAGTAAATTTTTGAACACAGATTGATGTTATTGGAAAAAAGCTCACAAAATTTTGCGGCGGTTTCTTATCGGTTGCGAAAACATCTCTTGAAGATGAACTTGTAACAACTATTTCAACTTTTGTGCCCGCTGTATTACAAAGTGTTTGCTGGTTTGACTGACGCATCAACAAAAAACCAAAACAGGTTTTCTGAATAAAAAAGTGAAGCTAATGAACTGGTCGAAAACAAAATGTTATAATTAGTATTTACAATTTTTTTTATTTTATGATTATTATGATTTTGATTTATATTTGATAGTGATTATTTTAATTTGAGAGGTTTATATGAAATAGCTGAAGCAAACGCACCCTGCGCCATCGTCCCTTCCCGATTTTTAGGTTCTTCGAAACAAAAAGACAAATAAAATTTTACGTACATGAGCAGAGAACAATTATTAGCCTGTGATTAGTTACAGAAAATTAACAGACAGTCAATATTCAAGAATTTAGATTATTCGATGGTCGTTCTGAATGATTCTTAGATGTTTTGATCCAAGTCTTTATAAACGTTGATCTCAGACGTTTTGATCCTTGCTCTTTATCACCCTTAAACATTAGGCCTAATGTTAAATTGATGTTATTCATTTGATATATAAAATAAGCATGCAAAGTGTTTTTTGTTGTAGAAAGACACTAAAACTAGCAAATTGGAATCGATGTCGAAAGCAATCATATTTTTTTATGTCTTAGAAATCGGAAACAGATTTCTTGAGCTTTTGACAAAATTGAAGCAAATCAAAATTCACAAAAAAAATTTTGGTTAACGCTTTTTCATAAGTGGATCTAACTTAGTGCCAGACTAAAAAACGACTAAAATGTTTTTGATCAGCATACTTTTATAGAATTAAGATAAATTCTTCTTTTATTTTTCAATAAAATGTTTCTCTGTTTCAAAATACATTTCTACACCTACATATTTGAGTAACACTTAATCAGATTTCCCCAAATCAGATTTCCATTGTATCTACTAGATTCTATTTCCATTTAAAAGTGCTGCTCAGTGCGACTAAAAATGGTTTAAAAAGTTGAAAACCTTCATTCATCAGTATAACCCTAAGATAAATCATACTTGAAAATTTTTTGATTATTTTTCTGTTTAAAAATGCATTTCACTTAACTTAAATTTTCAGGTAGCCTTTAATCACAAAAAGGCAGTTTTTTTGACGACTGATCACTTAGCGGTTTCAAAAACGAACGGGCCGCTTCTCCCCATTGAAAATATTGTTATAACACTTTCGCTTTTGAGGTGTACTTTTAATTTTAGGACTCCAAATTATGGTTATATCTGTTAGCTTAAATCTCAGTTATTTTTTTTCCAGTTCGCATAAGGGCATGGAATTAAACATAAACTAATCTTTTAATGTGGCCAATTATCATTTTAAATGCATCTCCAGTTGCTCTCTTTCGTATAAATGACCCGTTTTTTTGAATTACATCATATTTCATCAACTACAAAACTAATGTTAGTATTTAATAAAGAGTATTTAAAGTGTTTGTATTTATTTTCTAGAGCTAAGTTTCAGCCATGCGTTCTCCTCAACCGGCATTCACAATAAAACGACAATTTGGTTTGTCTAACTGATTTTAACTTTGCTGAAAAATTTACAACCACTGATTTTGGGTTAATAGCGCACCCGCATTACAAGGCCAAACTGTGCACTGGATAGGCGCCTAACTTTTTGTTTATAGGTCTCTGGAATCAAGAGACAAGTTTTTAAACCGGTTAAAATTTTGTCGAACAATCAAAGAAAACGAAAGAACAAAGGAAGAACGAAGAGAGCGGCCTTGTTGCGGAATCTGCTTACAATACACAAAACACACATTTTCGAACCTTTTCGCAAAGTCGCAACATACGCAAAACACAATATAGATTGCGCAAAGTCACAATATGGGTCAGGCAAAGTCGCAATATGGGTCCCAAATTGGATAAATCCACGCTAACAAATCTAGGAACGTGTAAGTAGATGCAGAAACAGGTAAACAGATGCAGTGTTTTTTTTTTCTTTTTTAGAAAATATTTCTAAAATCTTACCATCAATCATTTCAGGCTTTTTAAATGACATGCGTAACAAACGGGTATCTACCCTGATGTAAGCACTCTTGTTTTTAATTTGAGTATATCTTAAAAAAGTTCTACAAAAAATAAGAAAAAAGCTTAATGCATTCATTAATCTTGAACAGATAATTTACTTTCGAGCATTTTTTTTGCAAAAGTATGAAAGTTTGAAATTTATCAATTTAATCATGCTCTGGTCTAAATCAAGCGCGATGCGAAGGTTTTATTTTTGATGCTGAAACCGTAACGCGATTTACATCCCGCACTACGAAACCAACCTAAATTGAACTGACGCAAGCTATAATGGTCATAATAATTTCGTTTCGATTTTTTTTTCAATTTTTACAATTCGCCTAATTTTTTTTACAAAATCAATTCGGCAGATTATGGGGCAGTCGGAACGTTCAAGGTTTTGCATTAATAGACGAGCAGTCTTGTTCAAATTACATCTGGGAAAACAGTTTTGAGGCATTTTTCTTTTTTTCCGGTTTTTTTTACACTAGAAATCCTGCACTGCATACGGTAAATGAAACATTCTGTGATTTTAGTTGATCTGATTCTCAATTTATTTCCTGAAAATTTAAATAAATCATCTGAAACAAAGTTGCTCTCCAATTTTTACACTTTGTGAATTTTCTTCACAAAAATAATTCGACAGATTAAAGGGCAGTCGGAACGTTCAGGGTTTTGCCCTGATATACGAGCAGCCTTGTTCAAATTACACATAGTAAAACCGTGTTGAGGCCTTTTTTCCCCGGGTTTTTACACTAAAAATCCAGCATTGTATGCGGTAAATGAAACAATCTGTGATTTTAGTTGACCTGAATCTCAATTTTTTTCCTGAAAATTTAAATAGATCATCTGAAACAAAGTTGCTCTTGGTGAAATATATCAAAATTCTTCATATCGGGTTATTTTGCAACATTCATCGAATTAAATTAAATAGATTTTAGTTTGAAAAGCAGGGAAGCTTTCTTCTGCTGATGATGACTGTATAAAGTATATGACGATTTTCAGTCTCTGGGATCTTTTGTTACTGGGTGCAAATGCTAGGTCTAACTGGCTCGCACAGTTCGGCGCAGAGAAGTTGCACAAAACCAGAGGGGTCCAGACCCATCGACTGCACTGTAGAGTTGGAATTCTGAAAAAAGTATATATTATATGGAGATCGTAAGACTAAGATTAATGGTAGCCAAGCAAAGAAAACTTCCTTTCAATTTTTTGTACCAATAAGAATGTTTAGAAGAAAAAATTTTTTTATCGAGAGGATCAATTTGCCAAATTGAAAGTTTTAAATGAACCAATTATTAGTGACCTTTATGGCTTATTCTAAATATCACTGATTCAATCAAATTCAGATTTAAAGCTTATACTCCAAATATCAGAAACAAATTTTTTTCTACTTTCGTCATTTTTAACTATCAAATTTCGAAGCAAAAGATATCACATTAAAGCTCTGTGACTTTCAAGAAACTTTCGCACTTTTTCTTAAAGTTATCCCATTTAAAGAAAATACATCAATAGGTAGTTTTTATTATTTTGCTCGGAATTCAGTTGAAAATTAGAATCCATTTTGAAACTAGAAGTAATTCTTTACACTTTTGCTGCTTGGAATTTGCCCTCTTTTTAACAAAAGAAATGATGTAAAGTTAAAAGAAATCAAAAGAAAACCGCAAAAAAATCAAAAGTCAACTTGAAAGAAGTTTAGCATTTTTTCCTGAAAAAAAAAATGAAAAAAAAAACCATCACGACCTAAATAAATAATAACAGCTCAAATAAATAATAACAGCGACCTAAATAAATAATAACAGCTCAAATAATAACAGCTCAAAACTTTTTTGTTCAAATGTTGGAATCTAACAAGCTAACTGTCGAAAAAAAAATGTATGATTTCATAAAATTTGTTTAGATTAATCCAACTTATTTCCCATTGATGTTCAGAAACTCAAGGGCATTATCTGACGACCCGAGGGTCCTTTAAGTGTTGCTCCCGTTCAATGTTGACTTAAAAATGTGTCGAATTTAGATGAAGTGTGTTTATCAGAAATGTGTTTATATTGGATCAGAGAAATTAATTCTTTCTCTTTTACACTTAATCAGTTATGCCAATGTGGTTTCAACCGAGAAAAAGTGGCTCTTTTTCCTTCCCCCCACCTCGCATATAAGCATGGATTTCAAGGTGTAACGACTGGTTTTACAATTTTGAGTATGAAGACTAAATATATTTGTCATGGCTCAATTAGTCCCTATGCCAAATTTTATAACAACCCGACAATGTGAACAGAAAAATTACTCTAAAAAAATTGCAGGTGGTGGGAAAAGGAAAACTAAAAGCCGAAAAAAATTCAAGCAACAAAAATTGAATGAAAAATACCAACTTTGTTCAATTCGAGCCAGGGTATGAAAGTGTGTCTATTGAACTCGGCCATCAGCTCCATATTCACCAAGTCAATACCTCCATCCTCGCCCGAATAGCAGCTATAGATCATGTCGTAGTCTATTCTGTTCACTGTGCTGCAGTACAGCCAGCTGTCGTAGGTCGCCTGGATACTTCCTCCTGTTCCCATCATACACGTTACTAGGTCCACGTACGCCTCATTCGTCAGCAGGTTGTACGCGCAGGCCTACAAAATATGAATTATATTTCAAAAGATTTAAGACCATTTATCCACGAGGGAAAGGACCAACATACGAGCAGTACAGCTCATCATGGCGAGCCGCTGTTGTACCCCTGTTAAAGAAATACCGGCAATTTTTTTTGTTTGTTTTCTGGGCTGGGTTTTAAAGTTTACCACCGCTTCCCAAAAATCACGGAGATTGGTATTCATTTAAAAATCAACATATGAAACGTTTAAAAGGATCTTGAAATCAAGTTTTTGTGTGAGTAAGTTTTCTACACCGGATTTTCAACTGCTGTCGATTTTAACAAGGAACTGTGTATCACAGAATGTTCCGACCATAGTCCTAAAAATTCTGAACATCTGAACAAAAAAATATAAATTAGACATATTCGACTTTATTAGTAAAATAGGCCGATTAGAAAACAGTTTCTGTAGCAAAAAAAATTTAAACAAAAAACGGTTTAATTTTTTCAAAAATTTTAATTTTCGAAGTTTTTGATGAGCAAAATGACGCTTAAAGCTCCAAAAACTAACTTTACTCGCATGAAACTAAGTTTTCTTGGCTTCAATGAAGAATAAATAAGCTATTGTAAGACTGGATGCTCACCTTATTAGCTCGAAGCTAAAGCAAAACTTCAAACCGGTTTTTCAAAGAGCTTTAAAACGATATATCACTCAATCCAGTCCGATGATTTATTGTGGTACCTAATTTTGCGTGGCAAACAAAAAAGAAGAAAAAAACTAAAACGAATAAAAAGTTCCTCCCCATTTTTCAAATGGTCGGAATAAAAACATCAAACGTCAACCTCGATAACTGATTTAAATTTATTGTATAAGAATGGGTATAAGTAAAATGGGGTATAAGTAAAGTTTGAAACAATTTAATTGTACTGTTTGTTATAAAAAAGATTGATGTGCTCAAAGTTTTTTATCGACTAATCCGCTGCAGAATATAAATATAAAAATAAAAAACAAATGAGAAAACATAATATTCTTTCTTTTAAACTGTCAAAATGTAATGCAAAAAAAATAATAATATTTATTGAACTTTTCTTTTAGGGCTTCTATGTTTTCTGAACAAGGTCTATTTTTTATCTGAATCGCTTCATAGGTTTCTTATTCGGCCGTCGACTGTTCTTTAAATCGATCAGCGACTGCGATGACCTTTTGATATCTTTTCGAGTCGGTATGTCGTCATCCGAAGCGTCGTCTTCTTCCGACGGATGGTAAGTCGCAGACTGATAGGGACCGACCCGAGTATTTGTCGGCGTCATTTTTTCTTGGACAGTTTTGTTGAAATCTGATTCTTCCATTTCTCGCAACACTTGTCGGGTGTCAGTATCTTCACCGATTTCACTGTAGATACTTTTAATTGTGTCTCTCACATTTTCCAACGATTCAGCTATACTGTCAACTTCGTGGTTTCGACCCGGCAACGATTGCTTTTGCGGCCTGTTTGATTTGAGACGACTTTGCCCTCCCTTTGCGGTGGACAATTTCTCTCGAATATGATCTACAGAATTTCGGATATCGCGTTGCGTCTCCCGGTTTTGAGAAAACCGACGTTCGGCGTCCGAGATCCGAGCCTTGTCAAAGTCGTAGTTTTCATCACTGTATTCGTCTTCCGAGCCAACTACACTTACTCTATTGGAAGCCATATCGTCCATGTATCTCAATTCTTCATAAGTATCCCGCAAACTCTGTTTTCTGCTTCTCATATCGTTGATGTCTTCAGAGTTTTTATCAATTTGGCTTTCGAGGGCGTCTTTGGTATCGTACTGACTCTTGAAATGATTGATCGCATCTTCATTTGAATACAAACCAGTTTTGTCTTTCACTCTTTGATTCACTTTTTCAATGTTGCTTAGCCTCTGTTCGGTTTCCTCGGCTTTCGTCCAGTTGGTCTTTTTCCGCTCTTCCAAATCCTCGTCAAAGTGATTTGCACCTGCTCGTTGTTCTTCCTGAACCAATCCTTCTAGGTGCTCTAATTCGCTTTCCCGTTTATCCGAAACTCTCTTTAAGTTACTTTTCTGTTTTTCGCGTATTTTCTTCGCTCCCTGAGCTTTCTGGTCTTGCATTTGCAAGTCCATTTTTGCGAATTCCTTCGACTGTTCGGCGTCTCGATGCAAGTCCTGCAAACCTCTCAATTCGTCTTCATTTTCTTCTATTTGATTATCGAGGTCTTCCAAATTTGTTAAATACATTTTGTTTTCTTCTCGCAAACTCTGCACAATTTTGAAGAAAAAGTTCTGAACTTCGTCAACTTCGGTATTCCGAAGCTTATATTTTTCGATGTCGGTTTGAATCATTCGGTTCTTGGATTTCTGTGAAGTCGGCAACGCGTCTCGACGGTTTGACCTGTCGGCTATTTCGTGCAGTTTTTTCATCCTTTCAACCAGATCGCTTAGCTCTTTGTCCTTCTTTTTGGTCAAATACTGGGCATAATTCAGTTTCTTAATTTGGTCACACTTTTTATTGTGTAACTCATCTATAGTGTCATCAGGCTCTTTGTTTTTAAAAGCTTCTTTCTTCATGTCGTGACCTTTGAAGACCTTGTTTAATGTTTCGTCATCACAAGTAGTGCTTTTTCTGAATTTATTGGCCAGTTCTTTATTTTCAGCCCTCAAAGCACTTATTTTGGCATCGTTGCTCTTGGAAGTGAAATCGGAACTCTCGATGAAAGCCCGTCTGTCGCCCTCTATAAGTTGAATTTTGGCAACTAATTCTGCAATTTCCTCTCCAATTTCATCCTTATCTTGTTTACTTTTTGACTTTTTTTTCGATGCCATCTTCGATTTTTTAAATTTAGATACAAAAATGAGTTTAAACAATATTGATGGTGAATTCAAAAAATCCGAAGAAAAATTTCAAAATGTAGTTCTATACTTTTTCAAACGAAGAAAACGTAAAATATGGCTTGGGTTCTGGGATAACTTTTGACTTTCGGAGTCATCAAAAGTCAAAACATGGGTCATTTACGTTCAATGTTCCTGGCACGTCGGGTCAATTGAGAACCAATTGAGAAAAAAAGTTTCTGGAAAAATGTTGACTAACCATAAACATGTTGGAGCGCACTTCTTGCATTCCGTGTTGACTGGCAAAGGCATACTGTCCATATCCGAGGTTGAAGCTCTGAAAGCCAAATTACAAAATCACAAAAAATTATAGAATTTTTTTTCAAGTTTATTGAGAGGGTTAAAGACAGGGGCGGATCTAGGATTTTCTCGAGGAGGTGGGGATTTTTTGAGATCTTCCGTTTCGGCCAAATTTTCTGGGCCGCAGGCAAAATTTTGAAAAAACTGTCCACAAAAAGGCGTCTTTAGGCACTTTTTGGAAAATTTTGACCAGAAAATCGCGTTTTTTCGGCGCGCGCTCCCCCCTCAAAATTAGTATATATTGGCGCCAAAGTCGCCTTTAGAAAAATTTTAGGGTCGGTCGGCCAAAAATGGATTTCTTAAAAAGTACCAAAGGGGGACCCTTTGGGTCGGCAGGGGGTCGAATCCCTGCGGGTGAGAAGAAGCGTCCGCCCCCGCACCCTTAAATCCGCCCTGATTAAAGAAGACAACAATTTTGAGCCTGTTTTGAACCTCGGTTAATCTCATGTCAATAACTAATAGATATTTGACAAGTAAAGAAATGAGCGGTTTTTGAGCATTTTTTTAAGCAAGATTTGAGCGGTTTGAGCGGTTTTTCCAAAAAAACTGCCCAAACCGCTCAAACCGCTCAAATCTTGCTGAAAAACCGCTCAAACCGCTCATATCTTGAGCGGTTTTTGAGCGGGATTTCGACCCGGGTTTGTTACTCAATTTTTCAACATTAGCGCAATCCTTTTTTAATATTTCAAACAACTCAATAAATGCTGATCACTAAGTGTTCTGGTCACCAACTTTAGCGTTGCCCCATGGAATGAGGTCCAGCGACAACACTGGCGAGAAAGACTGGTACTGGGGTCTGAGCACACTCGAGAAGAAGTGATTCGAATCCGGACACCCTGCCTCAAAGAACACAGTCAGCTCCAAATTGTACGCACAAGTTTCATTGCCAAGCTTGAAAGGACCCTTCTTTATGACATCGGCCCCTGAAGATCCACTGATGTCCAGGAACACCTGAAAAGAAACAATCGCCTACACCTGCTACTGCGAAAATTATAATTTTCAAGCCAACAAAACTGATTAAATGAAAAATTAAAAACAAATACAAAAATTAATTTGAATCACGAACTAAAAATAATATCACTTTCACTAAACTTATTGGATCCAATTTAATGGAACAAACCCAACATAAAACAATTATGTAGATCTAGCGTCTTTTGGACATTTTCTCGTTGTCTCCATGTTCACTTAGTGAGTTCTGGCTAAAATTTTTCGGTGATAAATTATAAAGTTTGTCATCGAGATAATTTAACAAATTTTTAAAATTAGCTTAACTTAGTTAAATAGCTATAAAAATTCTCAAAGGCACTATACTATGATGGTTGTGAAACTTACCAAGAGAGCTGCAACTACACAAGAGAACATCATGGCTGGCAGAATGATTTGAGCTAAGTTGACTTTCAAGATAACACAGTTGGATGTTTGTTTAATTTCTCGCGGATATCCTAACAAAAGAGTGTTCATTCTAAACTTCGTCCAAAAACTTTTGTTCAGCCGCGTTTTTCGGCCAAACATAACGACACAAAGGCAACTCGTTTGCTATTGTTTTCACGACGTTTCCGCATTATTTCAGCTCCCTGTCAAGTTTTCGAAAGCTAGATGTAAAGTTGTTTAGTATACCATTAGTAATAGTATGTCAATATTTTCTGGAAAAACAGCAGTAAATCTTTGAATTCGGAAATTAACATATGCAAAAAAAAATGTTCGCTTATCGTTTCATTTTGTGTTAATATTACATTGGCGGCGATGGACAAAACAATACACAAATTGATAACTGTTTTTTAATACATGTTGAAATGTACGAGTACACGATGCTGTGCATACTTTGCACGGCTTTTAAAATAATGTATATTTAAAAACGGTATCAAGAGGCAGCTTCAATACAAAAATATCGCTCTATTTTCCACCATCAAATGTCATAGTTTCAATCAACATGCCTACATTGGTGTGTTGCAATTAATATTGGCATTACTTTCTAGCAATCTTCCGTAAAAATTAGTCCAAAATCAGCTACGAGTAAAGGGAAAACGCGCTGAGCAAAAACTTAACATAGCGCGGTTCCAGATCCAAAGAAGGTGAAATTGTTGGATCATTTGCACATATCACCGTTTTTCAGTTTTCATTTCGTCCGAAAAACACAGATTACTATCTGACAGTAGCTTCCGAGGAGCACAATATCCAAGCAGCACCTTCCGAGTTATTATCGATGTTGCTGCTGTTTTTGAATTTTATGATCTGAGATTCTGATTCAATTTCTCAACTCAATAGTGATTACATGAAGGTATCTATAATTTTATTGCAAGTTTCAGCTCATTTTTTCCAGCCCTTAGCTAGTAAAACTGTAGCAATGAATCGCAAGCGCAAAATCATACAGTAATTTTGTAAAAAAAAAAATTACGAGGTTCTGAGTACACAAATCTTTGGAGTGTCTGGAACCCTGGAATTTGAAGACAAACCTTCAAACATAGTTGAAATTGTGATTGAAATCATTTTACCAAAAGGTTGAGGAACTTTCTAACAACAATTTGTAACATACATTTGTCACCACTTTAGTTTTCCCGTGTAATCTGCAATGAGCGATTAAAGCAGTTTGTTGCAGATTCCGTATTTGAAATTGCCTGGGTTGACCTCCATACACCGAAAATGCTTGTCATACAATTCCATACAACAAAACTTATTACCATAGAAATTCATACATCAAGTGTATGGAGAAAATGCTTGTCATACAATTTTCATACATTTTCGAAAAAGATTCCAAAAAAAAATTAAACCATTTCTGCGGCTTTTTGAGAACAGTTGAACAGACTGGTGGCAGAAAAAAAATGATTTAACTTTTTTTTGAAAAAAATGTTTACCATACAATTTCCATATACGGAAATTGTATGACTGGCATTTTTTGATGGCGACACAAAAAATTTGAAAAGTTGCCCCAAAATTATGTTTTTTTCAACCGCAAGTGGAGTTTTGTGCGCAAAAAACACTTTCGGAAAAAATTTCATTAGTCCTAAATACGGTAAAATTGTTTTTTTTTTCTTTCACTTAAAATTTTGTTATGAGAAACGCTGATAACTTTTATTTCTTTTGTATGGCGTATTTATGTATGCCTTAATCAATGTCTGATAATTTGAAAATCAAGACTTTAAAAAAATCGAATTTTGTACGCAAAAAAACACTTTCGGAAAAAATTTCATTAGTCCTAGATACGATAAAATTGTTTTTTTTTTCTTTTCACTTGAAATTTTTTTAGGAAAAACGCTGAAAATTCTTATTTCTTTTTTATGGCGTATTTATGTATGCCTTGATCAAAGTCTGATAATTTGAAAAATCAAGAATTTAAAATAATCATCCTTGAAAACATTTGCCAAAAAATAAAATTTGTTACTTTTGTTATATCATTTGTTGTGAAAGACAGCTGGAAGACAATTCAGGTCATTTTTTACGCATTGTAAATGTAAGACCGTCCAACTTTTGGTGCTTTGAGCAACCAAGGTCTTTGCCACTTGTGTTCGGTTGCAAACACAACCCAAAATTTTTCAGAAATTGAATTTAGAAGCAAAAAACAATTTTTTGGTATATGGAGAAAACACCTATTATACAATTTCCATTTATGGAAAAATGTTAATTTTCGAGATTTCATAAAAATTTTTGTACGTATGGAATTGTATGGATTTTTATGGAATTGTATGAAAAGAAATTTCCCATTTATGAGAACTGTATGTTAAGCAATTTTGATCAACCCGGGTGTATTAATAGTTTCCCACAAAAATGTCTTCAATTTGTTTGCTTAACTCGTTATTAAGTTCAATACATACATCCGGGGCCATTCTCATGCGCAACAGACCAAATGGGCAAAAACGCGTGGAACAAGGACTGAAAACAAGGTTAGCCAAATGTCATCTTTTAAAAAGAATCAATTGCCATTCAGTTAAAATGAATTAAATGAAGCAATGCTTTGCAACCTTCATAACGAAACCCTTGAAACACAAAATTTGAAAATTTGAAAAATTTGAAAATGTTGCATATTTCTTCCGTTTTTCTATTTGGCCTGTATCAATATGAAGTCCCTGGAAATGTTTTTTAACTTTCAGGTTTTCACGTTTTTTTCCAAATTTAGATAACTAAAATCTGCTAGGATTTTTTTCGCGCATTCGTTCCTTCGCATATGAGTGATGCCATCTTCCAATAACTTCTAGGTGGATGCAGCAAGCGTCAGTGGAGTCAGTCAATTTGCGCGGTTTCTGAAGACTTTTTCCCCATTATGCTTACAGAATGCGAATCCTGTTCACAAAACTCGGATTTCTTGTACAAAAAGCGGAATCTGCGACAACGGCAGCGACTGCCCGCATGAATAAATTTTAGTTTATAGATTCCACCAAGATCTTTGTTTTCCGCATTTTTCCCCGTCTCTGCCTTTTTGCTGATTTTGGATTTAATAGCTAAAAAATATTTTAATCACTTTTCTGTGGATTGCACATCGGCAAAAATCAAGTAAAAGTGGCCACGACTATACCGTTTTCAGCCTGTTGCGAAATCGACTAACAATTCAGAAACCCATTTTTTTGGTTTCTTAATAATTGTTGGTTCCTTCAAAAGGTTTTTTAAATGATTACAAGAAATTACAAATGCCAAGTAATTGTTACAAAATGGCAGTTCATGAACTTAAAAATTTTGGCTTAGAATTTTAAATGATTGCTGACGTTTTTTAAAAAAGAATAATTAACTTATTTTGTACAAAAATTTTGTACTAATTAGTACAAAAATATCGTTCTATTTTCCACCATCAAATGTCATAATTCCTACCAGGGGCGCGGATCTAGGATTTTCTCGGAGGGGGGGGGGGGGGGGTTCGGATTTTCAAAAAAATTTTCAGACGACCTTTTTTTTTAGGTCAACCAAATTTATTTTTCGAGCTCTCCCAAAGCACTGTTTTGACCCTATTTTTGGCAAAATTTTCTGCGCCGCAGGCTAATTTAAAAAAAAAAACAGTAAAAAAAGCCGTTTTTGGGCACTTTTTGAAAAATGTTGACAAAAAATTGCGTTTTTTTTGGCGCGCGCTCCCCCTCAAAAATAGTATTTATTGGCGCCAAAGGCGCCTTTAGAAAAATTTTAGGGTCGGTCGGCCAAAAATGGTTTTCTGAAAAAGTATCAAAGGGGGACCCTTTGGGTCGGCAGGGGGTCGAATCCCTGAGAGGATGGGCGTCCGCCCCCCCCGCCCCCCTAAATCCGCCCCTGATTCCTACATTGGTGTGTTGCAATTAATATTGGCATAACTTTCTAGCAATGTTCCATAAAAATAGCCCAAAATCAGCTACGAGTAAAGGGAAAACGCGCTGAGCAAAAACTTAACATAGCGCGGTTCCAGATCCAAAGAAGGTGAAATTGTTGGGTCATTTGCCCACATCACAGTTTTTCAGTTTTCGTTTCGTTCGAAATACACAGATTACTCTCTAATAGTAGCTTCCGAGGAGCACAATATCCAAGCAGCACTTTCCGAGTTATTTTCGATGTTTTTGCTGTTTTTGAATTTTATGATCTGAGATTCTGATTCAATTTTTCAAACTAAATAGTGATTACATGAAGGTATCCCTAATCTTATTGCAATTGTCCAGCCATTAGCTAGTAAAACTGTAGCAATGAATCACAAGCGCAAAATCATTCAGTAAATTTGTAAAAACACTACGAGGTTCTGAGTACACGCATCTTTGGAGTGTCTGGAACCCTGGAATTTGAAGACAAGCCTTCAAACATAGTTGAAATTGTGATTGAAATCATTTTACCAAAAGGTTGAGGAACTTTCTAACAACAATTTGTAACATACATTTGTCACCACTTTAGTTTTCCCGTGTAATTTGCAATGAGCGATTAAAGCAGTTTGTTGCAGATTCCGTATTTGAAATTGCCTGGGTTGACCTCCATACACCGAAAATGCTTGTCATACAATTCCATACAACAAAACTTATTACCATACAAATTCATACATCAAGTGTACAGAGAAAATGCTTGTCATACAATTTTCATACATTTTCGAAAAAGATTCGAAAAAAAAATTAAACCATTTCTGCGGCTTTTTGAGAACAGTTGAACAGACTGGTGGCAGAAAAAAAACTGATTTAACTTTTTTTTGAAAAAAATGTTTACCATACAATTTCCATATACGGAAATTGTATGACTGGCCGTTTTTGATGGCGACACAAAAAATTTGAAAGTTTGCCCCAAAATTATGTTTTTTTTCAACCGCAAGTGGAGTTTTGTGCGCAAAAAACACTTTCGGAAAAATTTTCATTAGTCCTAAATACGGTAAAATTGTTTTTTTTTCTTTCACTTAAAATTTTGTTATGAGAAACGCTGATAACTTTTATTTCTTTTGTATGGCGTATTTATGTATGCCTTAATCAATGTCTGATAATATGAAAATCAAGACTTTAAAAAAATTATATTTGAAAACATTTGCCAAAAATTTAAATTTGTTACTTTTGTTATATCATTTGTGAAAGACAGCTGGAAGACAATTCAGGTTGTTTTTTACGCATTGTAAAAGTAAGACCGTCCAACTTTTGGTGCTTTGAGCAATCAAGGTCTTTGCCACTTTTTTTTCGGTTGCAAACACAACCCAAAATGTTTCAGAAATCGAATTTAGAAGCAAAAAACTAACTTTTTGGTATATGGAGAAAACACCTATTATACAATTTCCATTTATGGGAAAATGTTAAGTTTCGAGATTTCATACAATTTTTTGTACGTATGGAATTGTATGGAATTGTATGAAAATTTTTTTTCCGTTTATGAGAACTGTATATTAAGCATTTTTGGTCAACCCGGGTGTATTAATAGTTTCCCACAAAAATGTCTTCAATTTATTTGCTTAACTCGTTATTAAGTTCAATACATACATCCGGGGCCATTCTCATGCGCAAAAGACCAAATGGGCAAAAACGCGTGGAACAAGGACCGAAAACAAGATTAGCCAAATGTCATCTTTGAAAAAGAATCAATTGCCATTCAGTTAAAATGAATTAAATGAAGCAATGCTTTGCAACCTTCATAACGAAACCCTTGAAACACAAAATTTGAAAATTTGAAAAATTTGAAAATGTTGCATATTTCTTCCGTTTTTCTATTTGGCCTGTATCAATATGAAGTCCCTGGAAATGTTTATTAACTTTCAGGTTTTCACGTTTTTTTTCCAAATTTAGATAACTAAAATCTGCTAGGATTTTTTTCGCGCATTCGTTCCTTCGCATATGAGTGATGCCATCTTCCAATAACTTCTAGGTGGATGCAGCAAGCATCAGTGGAGACTGTCAATTTGCGCGGTTTCTGATGACTATTACCCGATTATGCTTACAGAATGCGAATCCTGTTCACAAAACGCGGATTTCTTGTACAAAGTGCGGAATCTGCGACAACGGAAGCGACTGCCCGCATGAATAAATATTTGTTCATGGATTCCACCAAGTTCTTTGTTTTCCGCATTTTTTTTGGTCTCTGCAACTTTTGCTGATTTTGGATTTGTTAGCTAAAAAATATTTTTGTCACTTTTCTGTGGATTGCACATCGGCAAAAATCAAGTAAAAGTGGTCACGACTATACCGTTTTGGGCCTGTTGCGAAATCGACTAACAATTCAGAAACCCATTTTTTTGGTTTCTTAATAATTGTTGGTTCCTTCAAAAGATTTTTTAAATGATTACAAGAAATTACAAATGCCAAGTAATTGTTACAAAATGGCAGTTCATGAACTTAAAAACTTTGGCTTAGAATTTTAAATGATTGCTGACGTTTTTTAAAATAGAATAATTAACTAATTTTGAAATTGGGAAGTTACTGAAACACAATGTGTCATGGTTAAAATATACAATTCTAGTAGCTGGAAGATTGGTACCTGGTATCTGATATTGGATTTTTCTATCATTATCAAAACCCTTTTCATCCTGATTTGAGTCTCAAAACGTTGTTTCGGATAATTTGTTTCAGTGTTGAGAAAATTTGGTCCAAATTTTCTGTTTTCAAGATAAAATTTAGCAAAAGTGCTTGAAATTGGGACGAAAAAACTATGGTCTCTTTTTCTTCCCCGATCTCAAGTACCACAAGGAAAGCTCGCATGGGGTAAATTGTGATATCATATTGAAGCCCCGTTGCCGTTGACATAGTTTTTGAATTTACATAGTAAATTGAATCATCTACCACTACTTTAAAGGAAGAAGTTCAAGATGCCCAAGAAGCCAACCCCCAAATTCCCGAGCCCTTTGCATAAATAGAATTTGGTCTGATTTAATTGCTCAGAAGCCAATAGTTTATCAATTTGGAAATATCGACTTTGAGAAAAAAGCTTTTGTGCATCACAGTAGCGTGCCGAGAGAGAGAGAGAGAGAGAGGGGGGGGGGGGGGTGGCTGGCGAACGCCCCTTCCTGAATTCTGGTTGCCAAATTCTTCCAAAGGGTCTCCCCTTTGGTATAACTTTATGACATCCATTTTGGGTTAAACAACGTCAATATTTTTCTAATGGCGCTTTCGGCGTCAATATAACTAATTTTGAGGGGGGAGCGCGCGCCAAAAAAACGCATGGTTTCGTCAAAGTTAAAAGTTTTCCAAAAAGTGCCCAAAAAGGCCTTTTTTGGCCTGTTCTTTGAAATTTTTGCCTGCGGCGCAGAAAATTTTTGACAAAATGAGGTCCTTAGAGTATTTTTGGAGAGCTCGAAAAATCGATTTGGTCGACCTAAAAAAAAAGTCCGCAAAGTTTCTGAGCACGCCACTGTGCGCATGGAATGCATATCCTCATTATACTAAGGGGAAGTTCATTATAAGTGTGACTTGTCGCTCTCAACGTGGCTGAGAGGAGGGGGGAGGTTGTTTTCTGTTCTGTTATACGGCCAAAAACAGCGAATGTTCATGTAGAAAAGTTTTGATCGCGGCTTTTTCATGGCCTAATGTTAACAAGACTGCTCGTATTAAGGCGAAGCCCTGAATGTTCCGACTGCCTTTTAAGGTCTATGGAGCAGTAACAACATGAAAATTTTAAATGTAAAAAGTAAAATTAATTTTTTTTTTAATTTGGGAATTTTTGTAAAAACATCCCCCCACACGCCATATTGAGTAGAGAGTGATAGATTTTGCTTCTATTAACAAATCAATTATGGCATATAAGCTTCCTTGAACCAATTTGAAACGATTTCACACGAAATATATTGCGCGTTAATTGTCTCAAATTGGCTAAAATAGCCAAAATGGCCATCTTTAAATCCCCACAACATTTTGAAAATTGATCACAGGTGAAATATCTTTTCAAATTTAAGTTCAGAACAACAATAGCTTTCGAATGATAATTAAAAATTCAGTCAAAAACGGCTAGTTAACAAGTCGAAATTTGTCTGAAAAAAAAACCCACCCGAGCACAAATATTCCGTTACTTTCGTATCGAAAGTCGGAACAAAAACATCAAAATGGAACCTGATCTAAACTACATTTTATGATTGGATAAATTAGATATTTTACCAATGTAAAGTATTTAATATTAACCAATCATGATCCATCTGACTAACAATCCACTTATTTGTAAGTGCTGAAATTACTTGTAATTTCAGCACCAGAGAGATTTGAATTTAACTTAGAAATTAGTTGAACTCTCCCGAGTACTTCAGCAGCCGCAATAAACCAGTATACCCTAGATCTATTGAGCCTAGCAGAGACTAGTTAAACAACCTGAGACTAGATAGTATAAGAGTAAGATTAGGATCGGTATTAGACTAAGAAGTTGCACGAATCTATCCGGCCGAAAATAAGATAGCGTGACGAGCAGACGGTGTACCCTATCCGAAATTACTCTATGAGTTATACCCATCGGTCCTAACTCATCTGGTGCGACCATAAGTCTCGAACAAGACCTTAATAGCTTAGAATTAACCAATAATAGATTAGAATTTAGACAAAACATTTACAAAATGTTATACGACGATAATTTAATCGAAATGTCTCTACGACTCAATAGATCAGAGCCAATATTCCGAACGATAACAGAACTACCCGGAATTGGAAGAAGACCTCGAACCAGAGACGACATACGACAAAGTAGAAACTTACCATATAGTTATATGATAGTTCGGCAAAAGCCAACACAAACTTTTGTATTTAGAATACTACTAGCAATGAATTTAGATTTTCATTTGCAAACATAAAATTTTGAAGTCAATGTTCAAAATCATTTCAGGCGCTAAACAAAATTATTAATATACAATAACGATTGATAAAAAGATCTCAGATCATTTTCCTAAATTCTGCAGTACTATACAAAACATGTTTGAAAAATATTTATTGAAAAATCAAAATAAAAATTAGTAGCATGACAATAAATGGTTAGTAATTATAAATCACCCTGTTGTTCCAGCTTCATCACCTAAACATAACAGCATTCATAAGCTCACTAATATCATAAAAATACTAAATCTTTTCTTTACACAAATTTAAAACATTTTAAACTTAAATTCACTTAATTTTAAAATCAGATCATCAAGGCTTATCCTTGGATCTTAAATAATTTTCTATTTAATTAAATTTAAAACTTGATCATCAAGGCCTATCCTTGGATCAAAAAGAACAACTTTGTTCTCCCCCACCCACTTAACTAGTGTCTAACGACCTCAAACGTCGATTCACTATCCAACCCTTTCTAAAAACCCAGGACTAATAGAAATTTTTGAACAAAACTAATCATTCAAATTAGGATAAACAGTGAAGAACTTCGGTTATTCATCCTTCACTTGATCCCCCCTCTTACCAGACCCAGGATAAATCTTAGACTTAGTAAGTTTAAAATAGTATCTAACGAACTACTCGCGTTCTAATTATACCTGAACCTTGTGGATCGATTTACTATTCTCCAACCCTGAACACAATCACTACCCTTAAGTAAGATTAAGTAAGTTAAAACCTTAGCTTATACTAGCCACGAGAAAGTATAAAATCATTCTTCGGAATCGATATACTTTTCTCTCCAACCCTGAACAAATAGACCCAGGTTAAGCTAACCAAAAAATCGTAAGGACTAACAGTTTAAGCAAATAGAAATCATTTAACAACCTTTTGCACCCGTCATCCTAAACCTTATGTCATTTAAAAACCTAGGAAATAAACAAACAATCGTTTTACACAATTGTGAAATAAATAACAAAAAATACGACCTTGTAATCACACCTCATACACAAACAGTTGGATACATTAGAACAAAACGACAAACATTAAAGAGAAAAATAATAACTAAACAAAGACAAATAACACGAAAAAGATTTTCAAAAAATCGAAACGCATTTTCAGAATCAGAAACCAACAGTTTAGACGAACTTTATAAACTAAAAGAATCAATAGATAAAAATTGCCCAATTCACGATCAATTATATTTCTCTGACTCAGAAACAACTTCAAATTCATCAAAAAGAGGAAAAAGAAGAATAAAAAAGCAGTATAAACACAAACCAGTACATTTATACAATTGGAATCAACCAATTAGACACATTGATAATTACATATTAACAGTCATCGAACGAAAAAATGAGCTCAACGCACACCCCAGGTGAGGAAAGTCCAGATGATGATGATATCTTCCCCTTTATAGTAGATGCAACCACTGATATAGGACAGCATATATTTTGCAAAAATTTACTCTTAAATTTGTTTGAACCCGGAATCAGTCCATGTAAAACAGAGTTCCCAGATGTAAAAATCAAAAGACAAATTATCGATCACTATCTAAAAGATATATGTAACCTAACACAACAATACGGAATCTACTCCATAGAATTCAGCTCACCAAACCAGAATCACAGTAAATATATAATTCAAACAGACGACCTTGATTTAGAATTTTCAAAAGTATTCTCAGAATATATAAAAAGCATCCAATATCATAACTCACAAAGAGCAAACTCCATATTCACCAATGAAGTTTTTGCGATAATATATAGTTATATCTCGATATTAGAAAACGAAATCCAGATACCAAATGTCTCACCGACAGAAACATCTAAACATATAAGAGTACGACATGAAATCACACTACTCTCTAGTTTTCTAAATATAATTAAAGAAAATTTCACGAAAGATGAAGTTTCACAACATACAAAACACAACTTACAAAAAATTTTGGCATGGTTCATAATAGATTATTTCACACATAATATTGATTTAATTTCACAAGCAAGAAAAAATTTTAGACCCCAGAACTCAAACGATGATACTGCTATCACAGAACAATCAGACTATGTTTGGGACCCCGAATGGTCTCATCCTGCATTTATAAACTTCCCACAATCAATCTCAAGCCAAGCAATAAGTACGATATCTTATATAAGAGATTATGTAAGAGTAATACCATTAACCATTGATGCAACACCATTAAACTATAATACATTTTTACCCGATATGCAAAATAGTAGTTTAAACTCTACAGTCATACACAATGAAAACCGCAATGGAACTAGGAATCTTACTCAACAAGATATCCAGACACCATCACACTTCATAAATGAAGAAATCGTACACACAACAACTACACAACAAAGTATTTCACCAATACGTCCAAACTTAACAACACCAAGAAATACAAACCCTTCACAAACACAGGTAACCTTACAATCAACCGTTAAACCTTCGGTTGCCCCAAAATATTCACACATGGATTACCAAACATACAGACCCATGACAATACCGCCAAAAACACGCAAAACATTCACTAGAAACAACTTTGCAGACCATAATTATAATTACACACATCCATCAAAAACAAATTATCAACCACGAAAAAATTTTAGTAATTATACAAGATCTCGAAACTGGGATAACCCAATGGCACCACCTAATTCAGTAAATTTCCAAACAAATTTACATCCTCCACAGGATCGTAGTGAAAACTATCCATTTTTTCAACAAAATAAAAATAAAAAACAAACATCTTATCAAATGGATTACTTATCCTCAGATGATGATTTCTTACAACCAGATATATTTGCACCCTATAATCAAGAATATCGTGGACAAGGAATACAGAAACCACATACATATAATAGAATTTTTTCTCCACAACCAATAGATACACAAAATCAACAACCAATTCAGCAACAAAACCCAATTAATACACAATCTTTTCAACCAATTCAGCAACAAAACCCAATGATTGCAAACTCGTACCAACCAACACAAATGCAAAATGAAATACCACTCCCATATTATCTTCAACAACACGAAATAACAAGAAATCAACTTTCAAATTTTTCTCAAATGCCAAATGCAGCAGAACCATTACAAATGACAATGAATCCATACCTTATGGGTGGATCATCAATAACATCAAATAAACCTTTAATGGTATTCACAGGAACAGACCCTGAATATTCTGTAGAAGATTATTTAAATGCAGTAACAGCAAATTTGATTTTAAATATAGGACCTGAACCAATTAATACGCCACTACATCAAAATTGGATACATCGACGCACAGCGTTAATACAAACAACTTTAGATGGCGCAGCCCAAAAATGGTTTTCAGTATTGCCTATAGAAATAAAATCAAATTGGAAAAGGTTTACACAAGAATTTTCAAAAATGTTTGACTCCGAAAGAAACAAACAACAACAAAGAGTTTTATGTAATGAAATTCGCAGATTACCAAACGAAACCATCAAGCAATTAGCAGTACGAATCGAAACACTAGTTCGAAAAGCATATTCATTAAATACACATGACTATAAAAACACAAAGATGACAGAAATCTTAATGATGACCTTAACACCACAATTAAGGAAAATAGCAATAAAAAAGAGAGCATCCCATCCTTCTTCAATTCGAGAACCCGATTTAGATTTTCGAAAACTAGTAGACAAACTAGAACAAGCAGAAATCACAATGAAACTCGAAGAAACGGAAAATCTGAAATTACAATACGTTAACAGAATTGAAACAGCTTCCACAAATATAAACAATATACAGGAATCAGATACAGACCTCGTTGAAAAAATCACTGAAATACTCAATATTTACGAAAAAAACCCAAACTTTAAAGGCAAACCATCTTTCAAAAAATGGTGTAATTATTGCCGACGATACGGACATAGTATTTCTGAATGTAGACAAAAACAGCAAGACAATCAAAATAAACCTCAAAAATATAAAGAACCAAATAAATCATTCTATCAATACATGAAAAAAGATCAAAATCTACCGAACAAAACTGTCTACAGCAACAACAGTTCAGGAAAACCACTCCCGAACAATACAAATTATACAAGAAATCAATCACCATATAACTCAAGTTATAGAGGAAGATCACCAGAACGAAGAAACACGCAAATTTCATCACAAAATCACTACAATAGACCAAATAGTCGAAATAACTACTCCAGATCAAATTCAAATACACAACGATTTGTTTCTAGATCTAATTCCCAATCAAGAAATAATTACTATCCAAACAATCAATCACGAAATTCATCATACAATAGGAATAGAAACTACTCCAATAATCGGAATAGAAGTTATTCAAACAACCGAAACCAGAATTACCCGAACAATCAATCAAGGAATAACTCATATAATAGATCGAACTATAACAGACCAAACAATAATTACCAAAACAGATCGCGAAATAATTCACAAAACCGACACTCAAGTTATAATAATCGTTATAGAAATTATTCCCAATCACCACACCGGAATAATAATAACTATAATCATTCTAATAATCGCCACAGAAGTAGTACACCTAAACATCAAAGACATATTAATCAAGTACAATCTAATCCAGAAACAACATCAGACCCTCCAGGTATTGATGACACAGTAACTGATACGTTACAACTCAATCAAATAAACTGTGGATCATCAGATTCAGAAAGCGATGCAGAAAACACTCTCTCCATCAATATGATAAAAGTCGAAAATGACTATGATCCTGTTATATATGAACAACCTCCTTTTTCATCACACATATATGAGAATCAATCAGAACTCCTTCACAATTATTATATTGAACCCGTCCATTCCACACCGACGACACAAAAAACTAATGAAATAAACACTACAAATCAACCCAATGAGAACGAAAAAACAAAATGCTTGAATACAAATCACATCTATCAAAACATACAAAAAGAACAACCCAAAGAAAAAATTTGTACAATACCATTTCTTTTAGAAAGTCCAAGAAGCAAAGAATTTCAACCACCAGATCTTGAAATTGATTTTTTAATTGATTCAGGAGCAGAATCAAATATAATAAACATTCCCACATGGAATGAAATAAAAACATTACACCCAAAGCTAACACCTCTTGAAATCTCCAGCAAACTAGCAACAGCACAAGAATCAACATTAATAAACTACGGAAAAATTCAATTATTTCTTCTCCCCACAAGAACAATGGAGCAAAACAAAATTTTAACCAAACCATTTAAACAAATATTCCATATCACTGATATTAAACACAATATCATTGGAATACCATTTATCTCTAAATATATACCAACAATCAACATCTTGAATAGTAAAATATTAATCAAAGATAAATATACAAAAACAAAAGACACATCCCTAACATTTTTTCAAAGATTAAATAAACAACCACCATTCTTTTCAAAATTCTATCCAATATATAACCAACAAAGAAAACACTTGAAACCACTATCAGGAAACATATACATTTTTTCAATAAAGCAAGTTCACCAATATGATAAAAAGCAAAACAAAACAAAAATTTTATATGTCAGATTTTGAATTCAAACCTATTCATAAATTTTTCAAAATCACAATCTCATCAATAAAATATTTGAAAAACTCGAATTCAGATATTATATCTCTACAAGTATACAACAATACACCCTATCAAGTAACACTACCTTTAGGACTTTTAGGCTATTGCGAAACCAACGCTACAATATCACCAATACACTAAAAAGCATATCGTGTAAATAATATACTCCAATTACTAGATATTTGCCAATCCACAATCCTTAATGAAGAATTATCTATAAATAATATAATAAGTAACGAAAACAGAAATACGGATTATTTCACAAAAACCCCATATTTCAAACCTACATTCAACATAAGTAACTACACAGAGAATCAACAGAAATTTTTAACAATGTTTAATTTCCAACATTCACAAATAACACAAGAAGAATTTGAAAAACTAGCCAAACAGCTAATTAAATATTCATCAGTCTATGCAACATCCAAATTTGATGTTGGCAAAATCAGCTCATCACTACATCTCCCATTAAAACCAGACGCAGTTTTCAAAAAACAAAGAGCAAGTAAAGTACCAATTCACTTACACGATAAAGTGAACAGATTACTCGACATTTTAGAACAATACAACATTATATCACCAGTAAACAAAGAAGAACAACCAAAAGGCAACACATTTATCAACCCTGTTATCATTCTAGCCAAAGGAGAATCATTAAAATTTGTTCTCGATGCTAGATACCTCAACTCACTCATAGATGAATCAAAGTGTAATTGGCCCATTGAACCAATACAAGTTATTTTAACAAAAATAAACGGAAAATACTTTACCACCGCCGATATGAATAGTGCATATAATCAAATGCCATTAGATGAACAATCACGACGTTTAACACAATTTGTTATTGGAAACCAACAATACGAATTCAACCGCTTATTCTATGGAATATCCATAGGACCAGCAGCATTTTCAGCTTTTATGAGCAAAATTTTTCGACCACTAATACTCAAGAAAAACGCAATCACCTATTTAGACGATGTTTTTATGCAATCACAGACAAAAGAGGAAATGTTCAATGTTTTAGAACAATATCACCAAATACTTCAGAACGAAAATCTGAAGGCCGCCCCCGATAAATCACACTTCTTTTTGACAAAAGTTAAATTCTTAGGACATAATATAGAAAGAAAAACAATCACTCCATTGAAATCACGTATAGACGCTATTCAAAAATTCCAACCACCAACAAATAAAAAGAAAATCCAAGAATTCCTTGGAATGTTAAACTTTTTAAGCAAATATGTTTATAAAATGCAATTATATCTACGACCATTCTATAATATACTTAGACAACAAAATAATTTTGAATGGAATACAGAACATCAAGCACGATTTGAAGAAATTAAAAAACTTCTAACTGAACAAATTTCAAACACAATTCCAGATTCAAATCAACCATTTTATGCAATGTGCGATGCTTCGAACTTTGGCATCGGCGCAGCATTATTACAATCACATAATGGTACAAATAAAATGAACCTCATATCAGCAAATTCTCGATTATTCACTCAAGCAGAGCTACGACTCTCAACTCTAATGAGAGAATGTACAGCCATAATATATACACTAACAGAATATGAATTTCTGATACTTGGATCAAAACATCCCACAGTTCTATTCACAGACCATAAACCAATCATCTTTCTTTTTACACAAAAGTCTAATCCAAACCACCGAGTTTATAGATTTCAACTAATTTTAATGAAATTCCCAAACTTACATATAGTTTGGACCGCAGGAAAAAATCTTGCATTACCAGACACTTTAAGTCGAAATACGCCACCTGAATTACTTACACGTAAAACCACAGTCGAAATACCCAAAAATATAAAATTCTACCTTGCAGAAAATGAAACATCACCCCGACTAAAGTGCAAATATGCAGTAAAAACTGACGTTGAACAATCACAAATAAATAATTTACAACATTTCCAACTTTATTTAGATTGTCAAAATAATCACTATGAAGTTGATCTACTTGGAACATCAACTTTTAAGCCAATCCCATATTCACAATGGATAAAAAATAACACCCAACACAAAATAATAAAACAACACCCGCCTAAAAAAGACAATTTTCACTAATTGAAAAAGAAAATTTAACTGATAAAATAAACTTATCAGGACCACAAACAAACGATTCAAAATACACAATAAATCAAGTTTTTGACCTCCATGACCCACTTGATACAATACCCTTATCTAAATTAGAAATTGAAAACATTTTTCTCCCCCCAACAGAAGCAATTACAATTTCAACACTGAAACAATATCAAAATCTTGACCCAGTAATTCGACAACTAAAATCATGGCACAAATATAAAACTAAACCCGTCAAGGCAGATACAACTATTTTAGGAAATAGAACACTCCTCCGATATTTTCGAAAATTCAATAATACAACAATTAACGAAAACACAGACATTCTAGAATACAAACTAAATGAATCTACAGTTCCCTGTCTCCCTTTAAGTATGATTCTCATAGCTTTTAATATTTCACATACACAAAATATTAAAGGACACTCTGGATCAGAGAAAACATATTCAAATTTTATACAAAACTTTTATTTTCCAAATGCACCAATTTGGATAAAAAAACTATGCAATGACTGTATAGTATGTCAACTAAATAAACCTTTCCCAAATCAAAAACAAATAGCACAAAAACAAGATTTTAAAGGACAAAGTTTGTACTTTAACCATCGTATCTCATTTGATACTAAAGGACCAATTTCACCCTCATCAGAAGGAAACTCCTACATTATGGTAATTGTTGACGCATTTACACATTATGTAGCACTTAACCCAGTACCACATTGTAACGCTTATTACGCTTACACAACACTCTATGAACACTGGATAGCCAAATTCGGACTACCAGAAATTTTAGTTACAGACAACGGTACAGAGTTCATAAATAATGAAATCATTACACTATGTCATTTATATAACATCAAACACAAACCACGTACATCTCACGCACCTTGGACAAACGGCTTAGTCGAAGGTATGAACCGTTCATTGCAAGAATATCTCAGATGTATCATCAATGGAAATGATACAAGATACACCGAATGGTCAGCAGACGTAAAATTATTTCCCTTAGCATATAATTCACAAATTACGACAACTCTAGGAATGTCACCACATGAAATGGTTTTTAACCAAAAGCCACGCAAACCAATAATGTTTACAGCAAACTCTCATAAAAACGTACAAGGTTATTGTCAACCAAATAAAGACTCAATTTGTTATAACCTACCATTACATACACACGATGAAGATCATTTTCATCACCCACAAATTCTTAAATTAGCCTCCGGTACACACACCGAATGGATTTTAAATAGAGATAAAAAACACAATGAAATTTATCAAAAAGTAACAAAAAAGTTGTTACAAAGGCAAAATATTAATGAACAAATAAATTCACGCTTTACACCAGCCTCCGATTTAAAAATTGGAACATTTGTTTTAATACCCAATTTTAATACTCAAAAAGGAATTTCAAAAAAGTTACAACCCCTTCGTAAAGGACCATACCAAATAATTACAAAACCCACTGATGTCACATATAAAATCACCGACTCAGACAAAAAAGAAATCGTTCAACACCGAAATAACCTATTACCTTATTATCCAAAAGAATACGCACTTCGCGAACTAACTCAATTATATTCTTTTACAGGTTTAAAAGTTATTCAAAATGACCCACATACGGAAAATACAACAAAGGAACAAAATGATATTCACCTCGGAAATCAAAATACAAAATCAACCACCACAAAAAACAATACAAAATATCTAGATCAAAATACATCTCAAAAAGAAAGAAAAAATAGAAAAATGACAGAACAAATAATACCCCAAGAACAAATCGACAAATCAGAACATAGAGAGTCTTCACGACTTAGAAATCAACCACGTAAAAATTATAAATTATTCATCCCACAATCTAAAATATTAAAGAAAGTTGAATTTCAAAAACAACTTTAATTCTACATTTAATAATCTTTGCACCTCTGAAACATTTTACACTTTCAATTTTCAAGATAACATGCTGACAAACACGCAGCGATTCTAGTTCATAATTAGCCAATAGGATTCATCCAATCCGTCACCTTCTCTAACTCTAAAACAAACCAACTAGACGAACGATATTAAACTCCAGGCATATCTATAACTATAAATTTACGACCTCCAGGTCAAAAATAAGCAAACCACTCCAACTTGACAACTAAAATAAATATCACCATAATATCATAACCCTCCCTTATCTAATAAACCAAAGATCAACAATATTTCCCCAACTCAGACCTCAAATATTCCCCAAACAAATATGCTAAATTAGCCTAAAGTAAAAGAACGACCATTTTATTTAGCCTTAAGTATAAAAATCTCAAAAATACCCCAGATCATTTGACAAATGAAAATAAAGACAAAGAAGACCTCCCGATCACCATAAAAATTGCCCCCAATAATTTTTTACAAAACTCAACCCACTTGTCAAAAATCTAATAAATAATCCGACCACACTTGAAAATTGCCCTAAACAACAAAAAATATTCGATCAAGAAGTCATTTCTTAAATGCTCTTCTATCAAACAGTCACTAAAATTATCACAAACCTCAAACAATTTTTTACGATACTTGAAACTTTCATAATATTTCTTTTTAATATCCTTGAATCTTTTCTAATAATCTTAATCATTTTTTGTAATATTTTTTTAATTTTCTACACTATATTCGAACTATTTCTCCAACTTTCAAAAACCCTTGATTATATCCACAGGTACGATTTATACAACTTGTCTAAATGATACGAACTATTTTCAGTAGAGCTGATATTTTTCTACTATTTGTAATTTTCATAACATTTTTATCATCCCTCATTTTGACCATATGCAAATGTATAAAGAAAGCAATCCTCACATTCGCTCTAGCAACAATCCTCCTAATTCTTTTCTTAGAAGAATACTATAATAAACATAAACTTTTTCACTAAAAGAATAGATAAAAAACTATCAAAAATTGCTACCCAACAGTCACAAAGTCAGTCTTCACCGACATCATCCCAAGATAATCCAACAACACCTTCAACTACCCAAAATCCTCAAACATCTACACGAATTTCCTTTCAAGATAACCCATACACTTTTGAAGAACGACACGCTCGTTTATCAGAACCACTAGAACCAGTTCAACGACAAGCACCTCTAAGCGAACCAACATATAACTTATACCCAACACTACCACAAGAGATAAGTAGAATAAGAAATCCTAGTCAAAACCAAAATACAGTCGAAATAAATAGACAAATTATACATCCTCGACGAAACAGAAATTTTCAAATTCCCCGAGTTCATTTTGATATACCTCAATCCCCATCACAAAACACTCCAGAAAACCGCATTGGTATATTACCAGAAACCCCTACGCTTCTTTCACAACGTAGCACCTCAAGCCTACCATCAGATTACTTAGGTTCAACACCAACATCTGAACAAATACGTGAAAATCCCTTTAACCCCCCAAACCAGGCATCACGACTACCATATTGGACAACACATTCATTTACACAAGGTGAACTAAATTTAGTCAATGATCCAATAGATATTTCTACGGATACAACAACATCCTCATCACTACCAGAAACATTATCACTACCATCAACACCATCAATAAGCCGGATTTCACCACCACCTTTTAACTTAAATTTCCCAAATAACCTCGACGCTAGATATCGAGAACAATCATCAACAAATATCCCTTTAAGACTAGATTGGAATACATTTACAGCACCTCCACCATTATTTGGACAACATCTAGAAAGTAATCGCCTTCACAACTGGGCACTTAATAGATTACAATACCGACAAGACATTCACGACGATATCCGTGATCACAATATCCAAATACTCCAACAAAACAGTTTACAACTAAAGTTTGAAATCACAGTTAAATTAAACAACATTACTCAACATCCCTACCCATTAAATCCACCAAACATAACAGCTCAATCACTACCACCACCATTTATAACCACTGAAGTAATATATAAATACGACAGATATACCAAAAAGACAATTGGTTACATCACATTTTATAACCCATACTCAGGATTATCATACACATGTATATTCTAAAATTATTAATTTTTTTCCAACTCCTTTTTCTAGTAATCTCAAATCAAAACATAAACCCTTCTCCCCGCACAGGACCCCAAGATTTATTAGTAAGAAAACGAACAAAAAACACTACTCAAGTATGCAATAAATCAAGTATCACAATGCGAAACAGAACCCCAAGTCATGGAAACTACAAATGTAATAGCAACACTTTATTCAAAAGCCCGAGCAACTACACTTATAGGATATAAATTCACAGCAACATTTTCTGAAAAGAAAGTACATTGTTCACAAGTCTCAAACGGAAATAAAAACCGACTTGACCATGAATCATTCTACCAGAGTAATATAGAACGACTTTTACATCTCAATCCCGAAGATTGTAAAAACGAGTTACTCCGACTAAACATCACAAAAAATAAAAACACAGATAGAAAGTTAGTCTATTTCCAAGTTTTTTCAGATTCTGTACATCAAGCAGAACTTGAAAGATATCAAGGACATATAAAATTAGATGAAAAATACCCATATAACGGCGCACACGGACGATTAACCTATGACATGCACGATAAACACAGGATACCACACATTGGTATAAATAACCCATCAAACTGCAAAGCAGACACAAAAAATAAAGGATACCAAGAAATAATGTTTTTCGATTGGAAAGTACAACTCGAAAAAATACAACTCACACGAGATTTATCAGACAACACAATGATCTATCAAGGAATTAGATTACCTTGTAAAAACGACCAAGGTTATTGCGACCCTACAACAAGAACACAAGCAACAATTGTTTGGTTCCCCGAAGACACATGTACAACATTTCAAGTAGCAAAAATACACGCTCGTATGATAAAATTTCACGAAAAATATTTTATACAATCAATACCATATGAACAAGTAAATCCATTACGAAAAATAAGTTCTAATTTTAGAAACATTCATAATATAGAAAATAAATTAACACGTTTTCAAATATATCAAGAAACAGAACTTGCATGTAAATACAAAAACCCACTTCACAAAACACAATACTCTGAAATATTAGTTGAATACGAAATTGGATTCGACATGACCACTGGAAAACTAAAAGTCGACCCATACGCCACAAGTCATCCTCCAAATGAAGGAACATCATACATACCAGTTCATTTTCAAAAGAATACAGGTCAACCTGGTGGACATTTAAAGCCCCAAGACGATCAAAGCACACGTTTACAAGAACTATCACTAATGAATAGTACATATTTCGGTAATATCCACTATGATATTCACTTAGATATGAAACTAGTATACACGATTAGCCGAATTTTTCAAGAAATGTCACTCTCCGAATTAGAAACACTACACCAACTATGCGAATTAGAAAGAACACAAATATTACAATCACTTGCACTAGCAGTATTAAAAATACCCTACGCAGGATATTTACTATCAGGAAATAGATCAAATTTTTTAGACTATGAAGGAAACATCTTATGGTTTTATACTTGTACTAAAAAAGTATCACCACTATACGTTTTTGAAGACAAACGATGCTATAAAACAATCCCTATCTTTTATAAGAATAAAGTACATTTCGTTGACACACTTTCACGAAGAACCTATTTCTGGGATACCGCAGTCCCATGTGGATCAGAAAATAGCCACAATGTAGTACAACTAAACCCTGATGAAGATAAATATTACCTTCTCACCCCATATCCCACATTAATGCAATCACTCAAAAAATTTTCACCAGAAAGGATTCGCGCTATTGCTCGAAACCCAAATATAGACTTACAATCAATAGGAATATATTCAAAGTCAGATATTCAACATCACATTCGAACACAACAATTCCAAGAATTATTAACACAAATGGACACTATACAAAGACAATCAATTGACCAAAACTTACGCAAACTTGCAGAAACCGAAAGCAATCCTCACTTCACTCAGACCAATCATCTCATTCTCCAGACACCCCCCGAATCTCCCCAGAACTAGATAATTTCATTACCCTACAACAACAACCCTACCACCTTGACACCCCAACCATAAACCAAATCTCATCCACAATAGATTCATCCAACCCTCCTACCCCTACACCCTCTTCAATTTATACCGAATCATTAGCACCATCATCCACAACTACTGAATCTTCACTTAGCACTAATAGAGCTTATCGCACTTTCAAAAGAAAATTCCCAAACCATCCATTTCCAACAAAACCAGCCCGTGAATATATTAATCATCCAAATCACACTAACACGAAAGATTTTTTTAGCAATCACCTTACCTTCATTTCCACAGTATACTTTGAACACCCCTAACGACACTAACGACACACGTAGTTTTGTAGATGAACATGTTTTAATGCCTACACTTCATTGGACATCATATTATCATTTTACTAATCCCCTTTGCCTGCCACTATCTAATACTCATAACGATATAGAGAAGAATAAAGATATGCTATATCGACTCACTACACCACTAACACCTAGACAATTTACTTACATTGGATATAAAAAATCACTAAAAACACACACTGCACCCCGAGCAAATGAATATACACTAGAATATTACGATCATAACATCATCAGAACTAACCAAGATCAATTCTTAGACGACGATCGCTTCGCTAACCCACAAATCACCGAGAAATTTTTCATTAAAACACCATATGTATTTACACTAAATATCTTCGATCGCAAGTTTGACCACATTATTTCAGAAGCACTAACAGACACACAAGCCTACGAAAGTTTTAAAGAACGCTTCCAAATATTTTCACTAACCTTTCATTTCCTTGCACCACATGAAAGAGATTTGCACTGCTCACACGATATTATGTTGCGCACTAAACAAACACACACATATACATATTATCGTTTCATCCAAAATCACTTCGACCTACACACTCCCTCCAGACAACCACACCATCGTTTTCAATTCATCAATTCCAAATACACCTCACCATTCTTTCTTAACTTCACATATTGCATTAAAGATACTAACCTTCATGGTATTCTTCGAAATTATGATCCCATAACCCAAATGTATATTTTTTGTCCAATCACCAAGACCTTCAACGCAGAAGAATCCCGACCCTTCCTTATCCCACACGAGTTTGTACAACCTATAGAAATCCCCATTTTAGAATTCATCCATAACACTAAATTCAATCACAAATTATATAATCTAATCCAAAACACACCTTATGAATTTGCAGTTGGCACTGAAGAACTAACCACCATTAAAGCACTTCAATTGCTTTGGCCACTACTTCAAACTAAAAATATCATCCGCATTTTAGCTAAATTACTAACAACTTCAGATCTCATCCACGACATCTTCCCCCACGGTTTCTTCCCCGACGACTAACAGGTAAGTATGAATTATACATATTACTAACTAATTTAAATATTAGAAACTCACCATTCTTTACCAATGTTTTCCTTAGAATTTTAGCCTTCATCCAACGATCATCTGAAAAATTCACAAAAGAAAAAATAAAAAATAGCAAACTTCTTCAAAACTGTTTAAAACCCTATTAAATTTTTGCACCAACAATTAAGTAAATATAATACCAATGCAGTATTTTAATTTATAAATTTTTCCCCCACAAGCAGTAAATCTAATAATGATGAAAATTTGTAACTTAATTTTCCCAGCAACTAGCAGTAAAATTGAAATTCTATGTAGTAAATTGATAAAACGCAAATGCAGTACTAACCTTTTGATATTTCCATTCACTCGCACAAGAATTCTATCCAAACTCGCACAGCTCGCCCACGAAGAATTGTTTAAATAATGAATTTCAGTTTCAAGCTTTCACAACTCAACAACTCTAACACACGATAACAAGTTTCAAACTTTCCTTTAACCCGGTTGGAAAGGAATTATATACTAAACAAAACTAACCAATGAATGCAGCTTACTAAACACCACAACACATAGCATAACAGCATGACTAAGAAAAAGGAAACCAACGGTACCCAAACCGGATTAACCCAGTTTAAAACTGGATAATTTATTCTTTTGAAGACTATTATAAAGTCTAAGAAAGAAATAATAAAACACAAAAAAGTCGAAAGACAAACCCATACCACAAACAATTTGATTTTTGAAAAAAGGACACAACCAACAAAACATAAGAAAAACCACAACAAACCCAACATAAAACGTTGTCACATAACAGGACCTCTCACAAAAACCGCATGCAATCATACTCCCACTCCTGGCCTAACCCACCAGGAAGGACGTCCTGAGCATGCTCTATAGCCGGCCTAACCCACCGTGCTACATCCACGCTTTGTGACCACACTCCTATTTTTAATAAGAGCTACTCAAGGGTGAGTAACTCTTCAAAATAACTGAACTAAAACAAAAAGCTTTTGTGAAAACAACTAACTAAAATCATAATTAAAAAATATTAAACTAATAAAAGTTTTATAAAATGTAAATTACATTATGCAATACATAGATCAGAATACAACACCAAGGACGAACATCCAAAGACAAAACGACCTCACTACACTCGAGAAAGAATGGCCAACTACAATCAATATGCCGCTCACAATCACAACTCAAAGGATTTAGAGTACGACTTGACTTCGCAGAAAAGGACTTCATTGAACTAAACCAATGACCACCTCGATGTTCAAGTAATACGTACAGATCCGAGTAACCAGGCATCCCCTCCACGCACAATCTCCACGCCATTCCCAGACAAGATCAAAACACAAAGAAGTTCTCATCAATGAAACAGAAAAACCTGACATAGCCAACCATTCTGAAATCAGATTTGAGTTTGTTGCGAAAACCCAGTCGTTGTCTTGAGAAGACACAACGATTGAATCTGGGACTTCTCTAATAAGAAAACCCAGAAGAAATAAGATGTTCGCCAAATACCAACGTCCATCATCCATCCTTTGAATTGCAGAAAGACTATTCTAAAAAACTCTGTAAAACCCGGATGGGTGGAACCTGATCTAAACTACATTTTATGATTGGATAAATTAGATATTTTACCAATGTAAAGTATTTAATATTAACCAATCATGATCCATCTGACTAACAATCCACTTATTTGTAAGTGCTGAAATTACTTGTAATTTCAGCACCAGAGAGATTTGAATTTAACTTAGAAATTAGTTGAACTCTCCCGAGTACTTCAGCAGCCGCAATAAACCAGTATACCCTAGATCTATTGAGCCTAGCAGAGACTAGTTAAACAACCTGAGACTAGATAGTATAAGAGTAAGATTAGGATCGGTATTAGACTAAGAAGTTGCACGAATCTATCCGGCCGAAAATGAGATAGCGTGACGAGCAGACGGTGTACCCAATCAGAAATTACTCTATGAGTTATACCCATCGGTCCTAACTCAAAAACCAAAGGCATCAATTTTCAGGCGTATAACAGAAAATATCCAAACGGGGCAGACCAGTTGTTGAACTCATTGACATCAAAGTTTTGTTTTGTTTTTCGATGTTGGTAAAACTTGTATTCATGATGACGGTGAATATAAGTGGTTTTTTCTGAACATTTTTTAGTCTTGGAAATTCTTCTCCTGTGTTTAATACGATCCTTTCACTAAAAGTTCTAATTGATCCGACTTAGGTGCAGAACATTCATGCTTTTTGCTTGGTTGTTTTTTTGTTACAAAGTTTCAGGATGTGCAATCTGAGAAAAGAGCCAGCATTGGAGGAAAAAAGGCAGCAGAAAAGCTGTCATTTTTTGCGGAAGTCAATTTCAAATATTGCTTGCGGACAATCACTAGGTCTGAATGGGTGCTAACTTCTAGACACTTCTAGATAACTCGGTGCTGTCAGACAAAACTACATCCAGGTTTACCTTTGAAATTTAGGTTATCTTTTTACCTCATTAGAAGTATGATTAAGAAGGAGACCGACAACTACAACTTTATAATGTTGAGGTAGTTTTCGAGGAGGTTAATAAAAACTCACTTGTTTTTATACGAACAACGCTCGAGCTTTCGCCACCCAAATTATAAATGGATATAAATTCGTAACCTTCCAGTATCCAAAAAATTTTTGCGTTCTATAGCAAACTTAAATGATCTGGTTTCAGACGTTTATCTTTTTGTTCTTGATTTTTATTAAATTAGAGAGAAGACAATCTAGAATGATTTTTAAATCTGTTTCGGACGTTTGTAAACTAATTGAACTATTGAAATTACGCTTCAAAATAACTTAGTTTTAAGAAAAATAACCGGCTGCTCTGTTGAAGTAGCACAGAATGTTCCGACCAATCACACTTACGGTTTTAAAAACTTGAGACACCTGTTAATAAAAGGTTTGTATCGTTAAAAGCAGAATGACATAAACCAAAATGGGTCTTAAAACCAATTTTCAGGCAAGTTTTGCTCTAATTTGATTATCTTAATATTTGTTTGAAGGCATTGTTTTTGATTGCATACTCGACACCACGTTAAGAAGTTAATAGTGTTTTGCCCGCTGACATTTCAATCAGGAAATCAGCGCTGGATTTTCTTCGACAGTACCTGGTTCTAAGAAAGGCGGAACAGCTAGCTAGCTAATAAAAAGATTGTTCCTGATGGATTTCAAACATATTCAGGGTTGTTCCATAAGAATCTGTAACAATGTCTCATATGTTTACTCTCCACCGACGCACTTAATGTTTTTAGTTAACTTCACTTAACTTCAGAAAAAGATCTCGAGTTTTGTGGCAAACATTTATGCAAACGCGACATCAGAGACACAAAAATAACATTGAAATACAGAGGCAAAGCGGAGCTTCGCAACACTTGCTATGCAAAAAAATTTTTGCATTAAAACATGTTGGTTAGAAAAAAAGAACAGTCATTAAAAAAAATTAGCAAAAAAATATTTGAAAAACTATTTCGAACATTTTTTTTTGGATGAGGCTAACCAACAGCCTACCCAAGCATTAAGAATCAAAAACCGAGTGAAAAACAAAGCGGAAAAGTTTGGGTTGACCCTCGTTAAGCCGACAACGAAAATCTCATCGACAATTTTCAATCTATAAAGTTTTTAAAATGCACATTTTTACGACCCATCCCGTCTGAAACATGTAAAAGTTTTTTTAAAGGCTGCTCAGAAAACTACGCAACATAAATTGGCCGAGTTGGTAAATTTACAACAAAGACAGAACAATTTTTAATTAAACTACTAGGAACCCATCTAAAATTTGAGGTACCTCTTTAATTTTTTTTCGAATTTTTTGTAATAACGCCTGACAGATAATTTCAAAAAGTGGGCTTTACTCATAACTTTAGTTGTTTCACAAGGACAAACTTTTGCTTACAAAGTTTTAGGCGTAGCCTCTTCTGCACAGAAGCTTACCACAACCTCATGCCTTGGTTAATTCTTTGATATCAGATTTAAGAAAAGTCTTGTTTTCAAGAAAAGTCAAAAAGTTTTAAAAAACAGACAAGAAATCAAAACATTAGTTTTTCCAAGGGCCACAGTTTTTATGTAAAAAACAAAGGCGTAGACGCTCATGCAGGGGAGCTTCACTCAACCAGTTATCTCAATTGAACCTGAAAAAATTCGACTGTTCTTAAGACCCCAACTTTGAGTGGACAAAAAGGATGTAACCGCTTTTGCAGGGTAACTTCTCACAAACTATTATTTTCATTGAATCCAAAATTTCAGATTTGGGATGGTAGATTTTGCAAAAAACAATTCCGAGAAATATTGGCCAAAAACCTACCCCCCTCCACAGATTTTTTCGAAGGCTGTAGAAGTTGGGGTACGGCAAAAAACCAAGCCTATATGAAGGCACTCAGCGGGGTGGGAGGTCTTCTCCTTGGAATTACCATTTTGCAAATTAAAACAGTAGTTTTTGATTTTCAAAAATAGTGAATCCCATTCATTTTAATATCACAAAAATCTGTTTAAATAAAAAAAACAGCCTAGGCTTTGGAAAGAAATAGCTTGAAAAAATTATCAGGCAAAACAACTTGGATTTGGAAAAAAAATGGAAAATTAAACGACATTTTTTAAAAAAAAAAGTAGATATAAAAGACTAGTTACCTTTTCAAATGGACTAAGATTTTGCAGCAAATTAGAATTGAGCAGCAGAACTTGTAAGGTAAAAAAGTGAGCAGCAAACTGTGCAGCAGAATTTGTAAGAAACGTTTTATGGAAAAAATACAATTGCTAATTTTGCCCTAATCCAATGTTGAAAAATTTTAGCTGAGAGGCGTGAAGACAGACACAACGCCACCCCAAGACCTCAATAAATCCCATTTTTTTAAAAATATTTTCCCTTTTAATACTTAATTAGCCTTAAAGTTTTCCTGAAGACGTAGTGGACGGTGTTTTCCTTGCGTGAATCATTGCTGCAATCTGTACTGTTATGTGATAACGTTGATTCAAGTGCGTGAATTAGTACTGCAATTCGTTTTGTTATGTGATAACGTTGACTCAGTGTGCTTATCGATGAAACTAAGCCCCTTCCCTTATGAAAAAGACAGCGGACTTGTCTTGTTAATTTTATAATATGTTTAGCCTTTAAGTTAGTCCTTTATAAGGACTATAGGGATTTCGAGCTACTCTATCATTAATTAAACAGAAAACCTAAGGATAATATGTGTATTATGATCACGTTTGCTATAAGCATTAAAGTATTAAAATTTTTATGTTCATTTTTATCTTAATCATTTGTTTAGGATGACCTTGAGAAAGAATTAAGAAATATTATACACTTCACTTCACCTCCTGCAAACGCTGACTTGAAACTATCAGGCGTTCTGAATGAAAACTTAAAATCTACAAGAATCTAACAATGCAAGAGTTTTTTCAGAAACAAAAGCTCTTCAAGAGCAGATTACAATGAACTGGATGTTCTGCCTCAGCAGCAAAATTGGGATATAAAAGAAACTACATGACACTCCAAATCAATGCTGTTTTGCAAAGTTATTTTCAAAAACATAGCTATGTAACAAAACAAAAAGTAGGTTGGGCTTGTAGCAATACTTATTATCTCTTAGGCAATGTAGGACGGCAAAAAATAGCTCACACATGTTTTTCGTAATCATTGTTGTTGGTAAACGGTTGAGCCGAATCAGTGTCAACTTTCGATTCAATTTCAATTTCGTTTTCGAGTAGTTATTATTCATTTTTTTTCGCACTAGGCAATTTGCGGACAGAAATCAAAAAAATCTTTTGTAAATATAGTGCACTCTTGCTGTCTAGACTCTAGACGATATTTACAAAAAAACGATATTTACAAAAGTTTTTTTGATTTCTGTCCGCAAATTGCCTAGTGCGAAAAAAGAAATAATAACTACTCGCAAACGAAATTGAAATTGAATCGAAAGTTGACACTGTTCGGCGCAACCGTTTACGAACAAAAATGATAACGAAAAAAAAAACTCTTCTGATTGTCACAAGGAAAATCTTGATTCCAAACATTTTAATTTAGTAACACAAAAGACTCAAAGTCCAATAAATATATTCTTAAACGTTCCTTGCGTCAACAAATTTCATCAGAACGTAATTATTGATTGTGTTTAGGTTGCTGTTGGTTGGCACAATGAATTGGTTGAAAATCTAACTTTTGAAACTTTAACAAAATTCATTTTTCAAAATCAATTTAAATTCCTTTCTATCAAACTTAATCTCTCAGACTCGCCAGCATTCCCTATATTTTTCAAAAACTGAAAAATTATTTCGTCACTTTTGATCTCACTTTTTCAACCCAATTTAAAAAACGTTGATTTTTCAAAAAAGTGTTTTCAAAATTGAAAAGTTGAAGAACAGGAAGTTGAAAAAACCCGACAAATAAGCTTGACAAACAATTTGAAAATTACACCATATTGTCAAGTTACTTGTTTTTCAAATAAATAAAAAAGTTTATGTCGAAGTTTTTTGGCCATATAATCGCCGAAGTAGCTTAAACCATTTAGATTGATAAAGTCGCTGCAAACTATTCCAAAAAACACCCTTTCCTGTTTTCACAATAAAGTGGCAAATCTTTCTTACAGATCTGGATTTAAAAATAACTTTTTCAATTTTGCTTAATTTCGATTATAATTTTAATCAATTTGTGTTTCGCAACAACGCTCTGCATAACCGGGTTAAATAGCCAGGGGAAATCTTAGACTTCGTGCCAGGAACTCAAAGAGTCCATGGCAATCCTGGAATTCCTGGAAAGAACCATCCAGGAGCCCTGCCAGAAAATCTAAGATTCTTTTTCTGGCAATGGTTACAAAAAACTTTTTTTTTCAATCTGCTTTTTTTGACAAGAAAACAATGAAAATTAAAATCGAGGCATCGTAGAGGTTTACAAATGCTTGAAAACCAGGAACGGACACCTGTTAGGAAGTTCACGAAAACAACGATTTTTTAAAATCCGACATCGTTTCAATTTTATTGAATGAGCTTTTTTATGGTATTTATGACCTCTAACTACTCTTTTTTACTTAAGGTTAATTTTTAAAACTATTTTAGAGATCTCGGGAAAAAAAGTTCATAGATTATATTTTGTAAAAGTTGTAAAAGAAAACGCAGTATTTTTAGTTCTTAGTTTGCAGCAAAAGTGTCTACACCAGTAGAAGTTTCTACTAATTCGTTTTTCGTTTTGAAACAATGGTCCATGTGATGTACGTTTTTGTCTTTGTACGTAAATAACTCTAGCAATTTTTATTTTTCGCTTCGAAAAATCTGTAAGTTCAGGCCTGGTTCTAAGCATAATTTTTTTTAAAAAACAGCCTTAGGGTCCTTGAACTTCTATGGATAGGTGACCCTCAATGTTTGGAAGTGACCGTCGAAGTTTGAAAGTTTTCACAAATTACAGAAATTTTTTAGCGTATATAATTCAGCGTGATGTCCAACTCTATTTTCATTTAAAATTTTCGATGTGTTTGATTATATCACCATCATGCCTAACAGTCGTTTATATAGCCTGGTTAGAGTTACACTTGAATCTATGAAATCATAAATGAGCAATATATTTTCAACTATTAAAATATTTATCATTCAATACTACAAAAAATTAAAACATTCTTCAAAAACATAAAAAATTGGACAGAGGGTAACTCGGAGGTCAAGCGGGAAACCCTTATAATTGTTGATTTTGAAAATTAACTTCCTAACATACCCCAGTTCAGTAAACATATATCGTAGCCCGCATCCACTTTCAAGCGTTAATAATCGATTATATTATGATTTTATTCTCAGTCTTACTACAATAGAGATAAAATTGAGTTGAATCAATTAAAAATTGATTATACTTTCTCTTTTTGAGATCAAACTATCATCAATTATAATACATTTTATTCGATGATAATCAATTATTTATTCGTCTATTTTTCGATACAATATAATCAATTTTAATCGATTATTATCCGATATTTTTATCCGAGTTTTTATTTCATGAGTTTTGCTCAAAAATCTATTATGATTGATTAAAATCGATTATAATCCCGTTTGTTTCCCCACTTTGATTTTGAAGTTGCATCTAAATTGTGTATACCTCGTCTTTTTGTAGACGTTTGTGCCTGCGAAAAATGAGAAAACTGTCAAATTGGAAAAAAAAATTTTTGCCTTTCTTCCCCATTAAGTTTGTTTCATGATGCACTTTTAAGCTTTCTATTTACCAAATCATCTGCACATTGATTTAGTTTCATGATTGATTTTGAAAATTTATTTTTCATTCACCAAAAGAACCTTGCAAATAATATGAAAAGATCTCCATGAAACTTTTGTTTCGTGGTAAAACTTTGTGATCAGATGAACCAAAGTGTAACAAAAAATAAATAACCCATCAGATATGAATCAAATATTGTCTTGGTGTGACACAATTTGGAAAAAATAGGTGATTATAATCGACTAAAATCAATTATAATTGAATTTAGGGTTTTTTGTATGACTTATAATCAATTATACTCGATTTTATGAGACTCCGCAAAGAGCTGAACAGCTTGTATGTTGGTCCTTTTTCATGAAGTTATTTCAAGTTAACTAACTTACACAGTCAACATGTGAAATACTTTTTGCGTCTGTAAACTGAAAACTAATCGTTTTCCTTTAATCCAGATCTGTAAGAAAGATTTGCCACTTTATTGTGAAAACAGGAAAGGGTGTTTGTAGATTATATTTAGATTGTTCAAACAATTTCAAATATTTAGATCTTTCAAACAATAAAATCCATTATTCCCTATATTTTTCAAAAACTGAAAAATTATTTCTTCACTTTTGATCTCACTTTTTCAACCGAATTTAAAAAACGTTGATTTTTCAAAAAAGTGTTTTCAAAATTGAAAAGTTGAAGAACAGGAAGTTAAAAAAACCCGACAAATATGCTTGACAAACAATCTAAAAATTACACCATATTGTCAAGTTACTTGTTTTTTAAATAAATAAAAAAGTTTATGTCGAAGTTTTTTGGCCATATAATCGGCGAAGTAGCTTAAACCATTTAGATTGATAAAGTCGCTGCAAACTATTCCAAAAATCACCCTTTCCTGTTTTCACAATAAAGTGGCAAATCTTTCTTACAGATCTGGATTAAAAAATAACTTTTTAATTTTTGCTTAATTTCGATTATAATTTTAATCAATTTGTGTTTCGCAACAACGCTCTGCATAACCGGGTTAAATAGCCAGGGGAAATCTTAGACTTCGTGCCAGAAACTCAAAGAGTCCATGGCAATCCTGGAATTCCTAGAAGGAACCATCCAGGAGCCCTGCCAGGAAATCTAAGATTCTTTTTCTGGCAATGGTTACAAAAAACTTTTTTTTTCAATCTGCTTTTTTTGACAAGAAAACAATGAAAATTAAAATCGAGGCATCGTAGAGGTTTACAAATGCTTGAAAACCAGGAACGGACACCTGTTAGGAAGTTCACAAAAACAACGATTTTTTAAAATCCGACATCGTTTCAATTATATTGAATGAGCTTTTTTATGGTATTTATGACCTCTAACTACTCTTTTTTACTTAAGGTTAGTTTTTAAAATTATTTTAGAGATCACGGGAAAAAAAAGTTCATAGATTATATTTTGTAAAAGTTGTAAAAGAAAACGCTGTATTTTTAGTTCTTAGTTTGCAGCAAAAGTGTCTACACCAGTAGAAGTTTCTACTAATTCGTTTTTCGTTTTGAAACAATGGTCCATGTGATGTACGTTTTTGTCTTTGTACGTAAATAACTCTAGCAATTTTTATTTTTCGCTTCGAAAAATCTGTAAGTTCAGGCCTGGTTCTAAGCATAATTTTTTTTAAAAAAAACAGCCTTAGGGTCCTTGAACTTCTATGGATAGGTGACCCTCAATGTTTGGAAGTGACCGTCGAAGTTTGAAAATTTTCACAAATTACAGAAATTTTTTAGCGTATATAATTCAGCGTAATGTCCAACTCTATTTTCATTTAAAATTTTCGATGTGTTTGATTATATCACCATCATGCCTAACAGTCGTTTATATAGCCTGGTTAGAGTTACACTTGAATCTATGAAATCATAAATGAGCAATAAATTTTCAACTATTAAATTATTTATCATTCAATACTACAAAAAATTAAAACATTCTTCAAAAACATAAAAAATTGGACAGAGGGTAACTCGGAGGTCAAGCGGTTAAACCCTTATAATTGTAGATTTAGAAAATCAACTTCCTAACTTACCCCAGTTCAGTAAACATATATCGTAGCCCGCATCCACTTTCAAGCGTTAATAATCGATTATATTATGATTTTATTCTCAGTCTTACTACAATAGAGATAAAATTGAGTTGAATCAATTAAAAATTGATTATACTTTCTCTTTTTGAGATCAAACTATCATCAATTATAATACATTTTATTCGATGATAATCGATTATTTATTCGTCTATTTTTCGATACAATATAATCAATTTTAATCGATTATTATCCGATATTTTTATCCGAGTTTTTATTTCATGAGTTTTGCTCAAAAATATATTACGATTGATTAAAATTGATTATAATCCCGTTTGTTTCCCCACTTTGATTTTGAAGTTGCATCTAAATTGTGTATACCTCGTCTTTTTGTAGACGTTTGTGCCTGTGAAAAATGAGAAAACTGTCAAATTGGAAAAAATTTTTCTTGCCTTTCTTCCCCATTAAATTTGTTTCATGATGCACTTTTAAGCTTTCTATTTACCAAATCATCTGCACATTGATTTAGTTTCATGATTGATTTTGAAAATTTATTTTTCATTCACGAAAAGAACCTTGCAAAAAATATGAAAAGATCTCCATGAAACTTTTGTTTCGTGGTAAAACTTTGTGATCAGATGAACCAAAGTGTAACAAAAAATAAATAACCCATCAGATATGAATCAAATATTGTCTTGGTGTGACACAATTTGGAAAAAATAGGTGATTATAATCGACTAAAATCAATTATATTTGAATTTAGGGTTTTTTGTATGAATTATAATCAATTATACTCGATTTTATGAGACTCCGCGAAGAGCTGAACAGCTTGTATGTTGGTCCTTTCTCATGAAGTTATTTCAAGTTAACTAACTTATACAGTCAACATGTGAAATACCTTTTGCGTCTGAAAACTGAAAACTAATCGTTTTCCTACTGAATAAAATTTATTTGTAGAAACGCGGAACAAGATCAAATTTTGTTGCTCAAACATTGGCGCAGTTCATCAAGGACGTGAATTTTTAAACACAAAAATTGAAAAATTTGAATTTGTGTTTCAACAATTTCATTGAATCAGCAATTTCAATGTTCATTGGTTTTTAAGTCTAAAACTCTTGCGAAAGTTTTTAAACATGGTCATTTCAGAATTCATAGAAATGCAAGTTGGGATAAATGGGGAACTTATCTAGTGATGAATGGACCAGTTAATTCAAACGAAAAAAAGGTGGCCCTTGTAAAGTGGAGGTCTTTTTTCGTGACTTCCAAACGACAAAGTGTCAATATGAATGAGATTGTATTTTTTCTTGAAAGTGAAATTTAAAGTAAAAATGACCATTACAAATTAAACTCGAAAAGTTCTTCGCATCATTCAATTCGCAAAATCACGCATAAACGGTCATTTTGGGATATGAAAAATCCAGATGCTCTGGTCCGTATGATCATCGCAAACGTATCAACCCTGTTTTTTTACTAATTTTTGATTTATATTTTAAAATTGAATTCAAAATTTTTATTCACAAGAAGGAAAAACCTAGACGTCACTTGCCAATCAAGATGTAAATATTGAACAAAAGGTATTGGATCAGCCACAAATGACTGTTTATATGTGATATTTCGAATTCGATGATGCGAAGAATATCATCACAGAATAAACGCATAAAAAACTCTTCGCCTCAGCCAAAAAGAAATATCACGCATAAAAAGACATTTGGCTTAGCAGAGATCTTTTGTTCGATATTTACTAGATGTTTTGGTTGACAAATGATGTCTATTTTTTTCCTACTTCTAATTTAGCTCATCTTTAAATTAACTTGACTGAACATAAAAAAAACAAGATCACCAAACCATTTTGAAACAATTTATTACCTGCCTCTTTGATTTTTTATTGTTTGACGGACTATGTGGTATTATATGTAGCGTTTTCTTGTTCGTATGCAGCTGAAGTGTTCCGTGGACAGAAAATAATTTTCCTGATCTTTTTTAAGACTCATTTTCGTTACCAATAGCTCTTACCAAATTTTTAACTCGTTTAAGCTTCAAAAACCCTTTTTGACCATTTTTTTCTGAAACTTTAAAGAATTTCTGGAAATTATTTACATAGATCCTGAACGAATGATCTTAGCTAACCTCTATCAAAATTAATCAAAAAATGTTTAGAGATCTATCATTTACTGAAAGTGAAGTAAAGAGCGAAAATTAGACTATTTGAATTATTTACTTTTTAATTAAGAGAAATTCAATTTCCTTTTGATGAAGCTTGACCAGAATAGGGTTAATTCACTGCAAATAAAAGACAATATTTGATATTTCCGATTGCATTGTTGCACAAACCAACAAAATGATGCAATATCTGAAAAATAATCAAGCAAATTCATTTAATGAATACATAATTCAACTTCTTGGTCACTAGGATTATTGTCTCTCCGCCTTGATGAGATCAATATTTGTTGTGTTATCGGAAGTTTCAAATAACTATTTGGATTGCAATTAATTATTCCTTATCTGGTCAAACTTCTTCTAAATCAAATTGAATTGCGGTAAATTGAGCTGTTAGCAAATATTCTAATAGTAATTTTTCCAAATAACCTATTTTTTATTTTGTACTACACATTAGGTATAGAATATATCTTTATTTTTTTTAAATTAATTTTTGTTTTGTCTTACATCTGCTATTATATATAAATATGCCTGCTTTTAAATGATTTGAGGTAGTTTTTATTAAAAAACTTCTTTTGAAGGAAAATATTTAAAAACAATCATTTTGTCGAGTAACCGGAGTAAAGCAAGTTGATCAAGCGATTTGAAAATGTTTCATTTTCAAGGATACAAGTGAAATATTAAATGGGACAACGAATTAGTCTCCACAGTGTCTTAATGTTTCACGCCGGGGGAAAACTTATTTCAGACATCAAAAAATTGCAATAAACTGTTTCCTTCATACACATAATAAACTTCTAATTGTGTTGAAAATAATTTTAAAAATTTTTAAAGAGGTTAGCTCATAGAGGAAGATTATTCGTTGAGGCTCTATGCCAATTTTTTTCAGAAGTTTTTTTAAAATTGTCCAGAAATGAAAATGGTCAAAAAGTCTTTGGAGCTTAAAACAAAATTACAAATTTTACAATTGACAGGAAAAAAAACAACCTGGAAAATTAAAGTCAACCTGGAATTTTTTTTACGATGGAAAAGTAATAGAGCATGGGATTACTACAATTAAACTCAAGAATAGAGCTTTTTTGGCATTTTTTTTTTGCATTTTTGAAAACATCCTTAAGAAGGCCAATAAATGTTTTAAAAATTTCGCTTTTTCTGCTTTAAATTGATACTTTTATAAAATTGTACTGTGAACTCTTATGAAGAAAGATTCTCATCAGATTGTGATCTTGTTACTTGGTGGGCAATCCGTTGTAATTTGAAATTTTCTGAGCATTTGTTATACCAATGCTGATTGCTCGGAGATTTTTCTGAGATCTGGATTTAAAAAACTGCTAAAAGTTATTTTTGAGCAAATGGAACCCCAATTGTAAATTTATCAATTTTTAAACAATCTTATGTAATCTTCAGAAAAACGTAGCTCAGTTTTGGGACTTCGTGTATTATCAAAACTTCGTGTATAAATTGTTTTATACTTTGACAAATCAATGATCTTCTTTTCATTTATAAATGTGACATTGTAAATATGTGGACATAAAGATAAAAAAATGGGACAAAAAATCCACATGATCTGGTCAATATGATCACAGCAAGTTTTCACCTTTTTAACTCATTTTTCAGATTTACAAAAATGAATAAGAAATGTTTATTCACAAGAAGGAAGAAACCTAGATATCATTTGTCAATCAATGGTTGAGCAAAAAAATAAATTAATTTTATTCAGTAAGCAAACCATTAGTTTTCATTTTGCAGAGGAAGACAGGTAAAGATGTAACCACTTCACCTCTACTCCTCTTATAGAAAGATTCTATAAACTTTATGTTTTTGGTTAATAGGCCGTTAATTTCATTTGTTTTTCAATACCTGAGTTCGACCAGGAAAACTTAATAAGTGATGGAAAAAATTAAACAAAATGGTTTCAACAACTTTTGGGTAACCGTAAGCCACGGAGCAGTAGAAACATTCAGGTCTTATTTTTGGTACAAACAGGTTTGCGATCCGACTTAAAAAATATTGACAGAATGTTTGTATTCGGTTTGGTTTTTTATCCATTCAATTTTTCATTTTTCAACTAGCAATTTAGGACGGATTTTTTAAAGTATCAATCGAAAAGAAATTGTTGTTTTGAGTTCAAACTTTCAAAATTATTTTACCAGTGATCATTTTTTGTAGAGTCACGGGGGTGTAACGATTGCCTTTTTGAATGATTTGGGACAATTAACCCGCAAAAAATTTCATGCAATAAATGCACAAAAGGAGATGTATTTCCTTTTGGGAATCGTTCGATTTAGAATTGAGATATGCAATTTGGTATTTTTGATACTTTGTTTTTTTTGCAATTTATAGCACTTCGTATTTTACATTCTTTACATAATCACTTTTTTTGAAAATTTTATCAATTTTTTGAAGCTAAACTCTACTTCTAGACCTTAAAATGCAGTCAAACATTCAAGGGTTCGCCCTGATACAAGCAGTTTATTGTTTTATTGCTTAGCATCTGTTTTAATAAAGATTTGAATGCTCGAAGGACCGAATAAGCCAATAAGATCAATTTTTGTTGCTCAAACGTAGGCGCACTTCTTAAAGGACGAAGCGTCCAAAAAAAATGAAAGTTTTTCAATTTTATTTCAACAATTTCAATGATGCAGCAGTTTTATTGTTCATTGATTTCTTAAGTCTAAGTTTCATAGCAATGCAAGTTGGGATAAATGGTAAACATATGCAGCGATGAGTGGACCAGATAATTCAAACAAAGAACGTGGCACTTGTAAAGTGGAGGTCCTTTTTCATAATTTCCAAATGACCAAATGTCAATATGAACTCAGAACAAATATTTTCTTTAAAAAAGTTCAAAAAACCGTTTTCTTTGGATTAAAATAGGACATAAAGATTTAAAAATTGACAAAAAATCCACATGATTGGGTCAATATGATCATAGCAAGTTTTCACCTTTTCAACTGACTTTGCACATTTATAAAAAATGAATACGAAATGTTCATTCACAAGTAGGAAAAAAACAGACATCATTTATCAATCAAAACATCTAGTAAATATCGAACAAAAGATCTCTGCTGAGCCAAATGTCTTTTTATGCGTGGTATTTCGAATTGGCTAACAGGCGAAGAATTTTTTATGAGATTATTCTGTGATGATATTCTTCGCATCCTCGAATTCGAAATATCACGTATAAACAGTCATTTTTGGCTGATCAGATATCTTTTTGTGCAATATTTACCAGATATCTTGATTGACAAGTGACGTCTAGGGTTTTTCCTTCTTCTGAATAAAATATAAATCAAAAATCAGTAAAAAATAACAGGGTCGATAAACTTGCGATGATCATATGGACCAGATCATCTGGATTTTTCATATCCCAATTTCCACCAATTATGTCCACATTTGTAACAATGAGGAATATAAATTCATAAAGCAACTTAACAGCTGCTCAATTAAAATTGAATTGAAGATCATTGCATTGAATTTTGGACAAAACAATTGCCCAAAAATTGTAGATTTCGACGGATTTCCCATCATAGCAAAATTAAAATCACTATCTGATAAGACTTTTTCTTAATAAAAGCTTAGGGTACAATTTTATAAATTTTCCTTTTAAAGCAGAAAAGCAAAACTTCTACAGACTTCATTGCGATGTTTGACAAAATTTTCAAGAAACTGCTAAAAATTTTACTCTAATTCTGAGTTTATGGACTTACGATAGCAAAAACGTTAAATTTTAAATTAGCTCTACTATTTTAAAAGCCATTTCAATATTGAATATAAAAAGAAAAGCTCTTAAAACCATTTCTTATCACTTTTTTACCTGCATCTTTGCTTTTTTGCTGTTTGACGAGCTATGGGGTTTCACTTGTAGCGTTTTCTTGTTTCTATGCAGCTGAAATTTTCTGTAGACAGGAAAAAGTTCCTGATCTGTGTTTTTAAAGAACCAAAAAAAATTGAGAAGACTCAGTTTCGTTATCAATAGCTCTGCAGAGAGTCTTTTGATTTTTTTTAGTCAATCCCATGCTCTAGTATTTTTCTTATGTTGAAGAAAAGACTTTAATTTTCCAGGTTGCTAGTTTTTTTGCTTGTTCAATTGTAAAATTTGTTAACTTGTTCTAAGCTTCAAAGACCCTTTTTGACAATTTTCTTTCCTGGGAAATTTTATAGAATTTCTGTTAATTATCTACATAGATCCTGAACGATTGATCTTATTTAACTTCTATCAAAATGGTTTAAAAATTTAAAGATATATCATATACCCAACATAAGTAAAAAGTGAAATTTAGATTACTTGGATTATTTACTGTTAGACTATAAGCTAACAACTCAATTAAGCGCAATTCAGTTTCATTAAGCTGATATTTGACCAGGTAAGGATCAACTCACTGCAATTATTAGGCAATATTTGATGTTTCCGGTCGCATTGATGCAAATATTGCCAAAATGATGCAATATTTCAAAAATTAAGCAAACTCAATTAACGGATACATATGGCATCTTCGTGGTAACTAGGATTATCTTCTCTCCGCCTTAATAAGATCATATTTGCTGTGTGATTGGAAGTTTCAAACTATCCTTATCCGGTCAAAATTCATCTAAATGAAATTGAATTGCGGCAAATTAAGCTATTAGCAAATAGTCTGATAGTAAAAAAATCCAAATAACCTGATTTTCACTTTGTAGTACACATCGGGTAAAAGATAAATCATCATTTTTTTCAATTAATTTTGTTTTGTTTCACTTTGGCTAAGTCCTAGAAATATGTCTGCTCTTTTAGCGATTTGAAGTAGTTTTTTGCTTAATTTTTTTTTCGAAAAATCTATTCAAAAGAAAATCATTTTGTCGAGTAATTGGAGTAAATCAAGTTGATCAAGCGATAAACAGTTTCATTTTTAAGGATAAAATTGAAGTATTAAGTGGGACAATGTATTAGGCTCCCCTTGTGTCTTATTGTTTCACGCCGGTTGAAAAATCTATTTCAGACAGTGAGAAATTGTATTAAATTGCTTTCTTCATGCACGCAATAAACTTTCATAGAGATTAGCTAAGATCATTCGTTCAGGATCCATATAGATATTTTCCAGAAATTCTTTAAAATTGCCCAAAAATAAAAATGGTCGAAGAAGATCTTTGAAGCTTAGAACAAGCTAACAAAGTTTATAAATGAACAAAAAAAAACAAATAAAAAATCAAGTTTCTTACGTAGAAAAATTAAAAGAGCACAGGGTTTAATAAAAAAGGAAAAGACTCTCGGCAAAGCTATTGACAACAAAAAAGAGTCTTTTCAAGTTTTTCGATTGCTTAAAAAATTAGTACACGTTTTTTTACTGTCTACCAAAAACTTCAGCTGCATAGGAACAAGAGAACACTGCAGATAATACCACAGAGTCCGTCAAACAATGAAAAAGCGAAGAGGCCCGTAATAAAGTGTTTCAAAATAGTTTTGTTAACTTGTTTTTTTTTCAAATTCAATATCTGAATTAACAAGTAAAATAGATGAGCTAATTTAGAAGTTAACGTTTTTGCTATAGTAAATCCAAAAACTCAAGAATATAACATTGTTTTTACCAGTTTCTTGAAAACATCCTTACAAATCACAATGTAGTCTAAAAAACATTTTTTTGTTTTTCTGCTTGAAATTGATAGTTTTATAAAACTGTACTGTAAACTCTCATTAAAAAAGATTTTTATCAGATTGTGAACTTGTTATTAATTTGGTGGGCAATCCTTTGTAATTTGAAATATTCTGAGCCTTTGTTGTACCAATGCTGAGTTCTCGGAAGTTTTTCTGTTAAATTGATTTAAGAAACTGCTATAAAAAAACGTTTTTGAGCAAATGGAACCTCAATTGTAAATTTATCATTTTCTAATTAATCATATGTAATTTTTTAAATTAACGTAGCTCAGATTTAAGACAATTATTATCTGTATCAAAGCGTCGTGTATACATTGTTCTGTAATTTGACAAGGCAATGAGCTTCATTTCATTTATAAATGTGACATTGTAAATATGTGGACATAAAAATTTAAAAAATGGGGACAAAAAAATTCATATGATCTGGTCAGTATGATCATTGCAAGTTTTCACCTTTTGAACTGATTTTTCAGATTTATAAAAAATAAATACGAAATGTTTGTTCACAAGAAGGAAAAAAATAGAAATCATTTCTCAACCAAAACATCTAGTAAATATCAAGCAAAAGATATCTGCTCAGCCAAATTATGCGTAATATTTCGAAGAGTTTTCTATGAGTTTATTTTAATTACTTAGTTTTCAAAAGCGTTCCAATCATAAAAATTTTTGTCCATTAAAACCAAAACAATTTGTAGGGTTTTGACACAGGTTGTTTTATTTCATACTAAAGAAAAAATTTTTCTTGAAATTTATTCAGTAATATACTTATTATTAATTCATTTTGACACTTTGCCGTTTTGAAGTCCCGTTTAGTCGTAATAAAAGACCTCCAACTTACAAAAGTCACGGTTTTTGTTTAAATTGCTTGTTCGGTCATTATATTGCTGTATGAAATTCGTTCCCGATTATCCAGTTTTGTTTGCTGTGAAACTGCTATGTTTGAATAATTTATTCTTCGCAAGAAATTTAGGCAAAAAAAATCAATGACCATTAAAACTACTGTCTCATTGAAAAAATGTTGGAGTAAAATTATACAATTTCAGTTTTTTGTTCAGAAAGAGCGTCCTTTAAGAACCGCAGCTATGTTTGAGCAAAAAGCAAAAATCCTAAATTTCATTGTGCACAGGGTGACAGGTATTTAACATGTAGAATGTATGAAATAATTAACAAAAATTAACTCCAAGGGAAAAAACCAACAAACGAGCTGTTCAGCTCTTCGCAGAGAACCATTGTTGCGACCCTGCTGAAGAATTACATGTAATTTTTGTGTTTTTTTTTGGGATGTGTAATGTTGCTTCGCCCTCACGCAATGAGCACGGACCACCGTGGCCCTCAAAGATCCAACATCTCGATCGAGGAGGGAAGATGTAACCACTTCACCACTGCTCCTCTCATAGAAAGATTTTATAATTTTCATGCTATTGGTTAATAATCCGGTAACTTCGTTTGTTTTTCAATACCTGAAATCGTCCAGGAAAAAATATTAATTGATGGCGAAAATTAAACAAAGTGGTTTCAACAACTCTTGGGTAGCCCTAAGCCACGGAGCAGTAGAAACATTCATTTGTTTTATTTTCGGTACAAACAGGTTTTTGTTCCGACTTCAAAAAAAGTGACAGAATGTTTGTGCTCGGTTTGCCTTTTATCTGTTCAAACGTCGAATTTTTAACTAGCAGTTTTTGATGGATTTTTTGAAGTATCAATCGAAAAAAACTATTGTCATGAGTTCAAACTTAAAAAAACCGAAGAAAAAAGGTCGTGCAAAGTCGTAAAAGTCCGTTAAAAGTCGCAGCATGGTTTACGTAAAGTCGCAACATAGCTAACAAGACTTTTCATATCAGAGTGAAAACCTGATAGCTCCGACTGCCCATTAATTGGTCTCGAATAGTCGTTGGTTGATGGAATATTGACAATGTGAACTTTAAGCTGATAATATCGTGTATGAAATTTTAAAGACAATTAGCTTGGCTCAATGCAATTTGGAACAATTTTGTATAGCGGGATATTTCACCACGCGTAAATAATGTGCGTTACATTTTAGCATCAAAGTATAAATTGAGCATTTTAGTAAGACACGTTTCACTGCACTTTCAACTCCGGTTAAGTTAGAGGTTGAGCGCGACCATTTTTTGAACACGAGGATCAAAGAATCGATCTAAGTTGCTCAGAACCTTCTTGGTAGCGCAAAGTTGCAACATATCTTTTTTGGGACGCGTAAATTCGCGAAAGATTTCGGTTGTGAGATTATTTTACCAAATGCACAAAATTCAACAAATTTTTTGAATCGCGCAAAGTTGCGAAAACACTTTTGTAGCACACAAAGTAGAAGTTATTCTATTTTGTAAAGTGCAAATTCACAACAAATTTTTGTTGTTTAGCGCTAAGTCGCCTAAAACACTTCGGATGCTCAAAGTTGCAATACACCTATTTTGAGACGTGATGGAAAACTTTTTCAGCTGCGCGAAGTCGCAATGTACCCAATTTAAGTCGCAGTGGTCGCAACAGCTGGTACGCAACAGTCGGGACGACACAGCTGGTACAAAACTTCTTGGAGTTGCAAACATCCATTTATAGCAAGTATCTTTTTTTTCAGTAGTCGGAAAAATTATAGCACTTTTGACATATCAGTGCTTCAAATGGGATATCAGTCAAAACTGTTTTTTTGGTGAGCACCTGGATCTGTATGATTTCTTGAAAAGAACTTTGCTAGAAGGAGAACCTGCTTCTTCTGGCTCAGCTTCTTATTAAGTTTTGAATATACCACACTAATTGTAGAAGGGAAAAGACAAGGAATTATCAGAAATTTGTTCCTTTTGATGGAGCAATCTGGCAAACGAAAATAATTTGCTTTCACCCTTACAGAGTAAAATCTTCAGGGTTGATCAGCAATTAAGTTTTTAGGGTTGCTCTGAAATCTAAATTTGAGATTTGAAGGAGTTTATGAAATAAAACACAAACGCAAATCGATGTTTAAACATATTTCACATCTGAAATTTGGCTGCTCATTTATATTTTAGATATCTAAATTTCTGATCCTCAAGTTATTTGACCTCAAGTTATCTATAACTCTGACGCAATAATTGTTTCTCGACAACGTTTTTGTAGCAGGTTCTGGTTAAACTCTAAGTTCTACTTCTACCAAACGGTAAGGTTTTTCCTCTTTCATCATTTGTCAGCAAGTTGGGCTCTTATTTCAAGTTTTTCTTCCCTTTTCTACAAAAGTATCCGAAAACCGTTTTCGATTCACGCTCTGAGACGCCTGAAAACAGGCTTAACCTAGTCTTATGGCGCTCTCTCAAGACGTTTTCTTATAAAATTTCCTAATTTGTAATGACTTTGCTGAGAAATAATTTATTATCATAGTAATATCTATTTTAGATTTGTAGTATAGTTTCTACTAGACTTTATCAGATCAATAGCAAAACTAAAAAATCTGCTTTGGTGAGTATTCCTGCAATTTGTACAGCTAAGTACTTGTAAATATAATTGGAATTGTGGAAAAAGAGAAAAAGTTCAGATCCATACGTATGCCGTAGACGCATATATTAAGCGCAAGGAGTTTGAAGTGTATAGTTGACGTTCAGATAGCACGGGTTGACCAAAAGTGCTAGTCAAACAGTTTTCACATATGGATTAAAGCTAGTCATACACTTCTCATGCAGTTCCATAAGTTCAGAAAGTTGCATGCAAGGTCTATGATCAGTGATTTTTTATTTATTGAAATCGTATGACTAGCATTTTTCCATAAACCGCAAATTTTTTTCATTTTAATTTCTCAAAATTTTTTGGTTGTGTTTGTAACCGAACACACAAGTGACAAAAACCTTGGTTACTCAAACGTAGAATAACAAAAGGTTTGACCGTCTCGCATTAAAAATGCATTGGAAACGGCCCGGAATGTCGTAATTCTGCCTTACACAAATAATATAACGAAAGTATCAAACTTTGAAATGTTGGCAAAAATTTTCAACGAGGATTTTTTTTTATAATTTGAACTTTCAAATTATCAGACATTGATCAAGGCATACATAATCATGGCAAACAAAAAAGAGCAGTTTTTTTTGTTTTTGAAAAAAAATTATTAAGCAAAAAAGAAAAAAAAATCCAACATTAGTGTATCCAGGACTACGTTATACGTACAAAAATTAAATTTTGCTCGCAATTTTTTATGAAAAATGTTTATTTGAGTATAAAACTCAATTTACGGTTGAAAAAATTTGGGTTCTATTTCAAAAACACTAGGAAAAATTTTAAGAAACATTAAGTTTTCTGTGCATTATCTGAAGATCCTTGTTTTTACAGTGAGTTGTTTTTCAGAACTAAAGTTATCTATTCCTTGTATGATGCATTGATCGTAAACATATAATTCAGATCGGAAGCTAGATCTTAAATTGCCCTCCCGTGTTGAACTCCATAGACCAAAATTGCTTGTCATGCAATTCCATAAACTAAGTCTATGAAAAAATACAAGTCATACATTTTGCTGAGTGATGTCATAGAATTTTTGATGAACTTATTTTGGCTTGTTTTGGAATAAAATTGGGTGTATCGTACAAAATAAAAAAAAATTGTCAAAAAAGTACTCGTCATACAATTTCCAAATAAATTGTATGATTAGCATTTTTTGACAAATTTTTTTTTTATTTTGTACGATACACCCAATTTTATGCCAAAACAAGCCAAAATAAGTTCTTCAAAAATTCTATGACATCACTCAGCAAAATGTTTGAAAAATGTATGACTTGTATTTTTTCATAGACTTAGTTTATGGAATTGCATGACAAGCAATTTTGGTCTATGGAGTTCAACACGGGAGGGCAATTTAAGATCTAGCTTCCGATCTGAATTATATGTTTACGATCAATGCATCATACAAGGAATAGATAACTTTAGTTCTGAAAAACAACTCACTGTAAAAACAAGGATCTTCAGATAATGCACAGAAAACTTAATCAGTGCGCATAGCAGCTTTGCATCCGAGGTTGCAAAAATATAAGAAGCTGCTTATCTTTCCTTCTATTTTATGCAATGCTTTTTTCAAATATACAAAAAGAAGACTAGCAAGGACTGATGTCTCTAAACGTGTGCAAGGGAATAAAATATCGCCAAATGAAGACAATATCCTAAGAACGCACATTTTTTCCCAAAAAAACTTTTTTCATCAAAACCTGAAAAGATTCACTACTTTTGTTTTTTTTTGAAAATTATCTAGAAGTGTTGAAAAATATCAATGGAAAACATTGTTTATCTGATCACTCGTGTGGTTATTTTTAAAAAATCAATCAAATTAGTTGATACAAAACAAATAGAAAGAGTTATGAAAATTTGAATTGGAAAGGCTATTTTCAACGGTAATGAAAAAAAAAACGATTGTGGGACTATAAGATTTCAAAAAATCAAACGTTTGTGAATAAAAAAAGATGGTGGATGCAAACGACAAAGTTGATTTTAGTTCACCAGCTAGCTAATTTAGCGGCAAGGTTGGCTTAGATTAAGCCAAATTTTGAGCCGCTAAAAATCCAGAAAAAAGGTGGGAGTATAAACCAGATCAAGAAGGTTTCCGGATAAATGTTTAAAATAAAAGATCGAAGGAGAAACGTTGACGTGTAGATTTAAAGTTTGGTTAAATTAAAGATCTAAAGAAAAGCCATGATGATCCTGGTGTTTTGAATATGGTTAGTTTTTGAAGCAGAAAAAATTTGAAAAATTTTTATAAAATTATTTTATGTTTCAGATAAATTTAAAAAAAACTGGGGAAGGAAATCAATGTATGGGAGAAGGAAATCAAATCTGATATCCAATGATTCAAAAAACATATTTTTTAGCTTTATAAAATTATTTTATGTTTCAGATAAATTAAAAAAAAAACTGGGGAAGGAAATCAATGTATGGGAGAAGGAAATCAAATCTGATATCCAATGATTCAAAAAACATATTTTTTGTATTAATTTTTTATTTTTGTTTTAAATTGTAGTAATTTTTTGTAAAATGAACTTTTCGAAGCAGATAGAGCCTTAGTTTGTTAGAGTTTTTTTGACGTCTGGTTGGCAATAAAATAAAAAATAGCACATTTCATAATAATATTCAGCTTTATATATATATATATATATATATATATATATATATATATATATATATATATTTACGGCTTAATTTATGGAAGTTTATGGCTTACTTTGTTGTAGCTAATATACTTAATTAGATTTATTGAAACGTGGCAATAAGCTATTTTTTAAAGTCTCAATTCGGATTTCTTCGAATTCTTTCTAAAACTAAGTTAGTTACAGTTAAAACAAAGTTAGATTCGCTGGTCGCAAGAGATGTGTTGGTCGCAAGAGATTTTTCGTGGTGAGGAACTCAAATCCCTTAGCAGCCCCCAATTACGTCCGGGGTGGCCATCTCATAGAGTAATTTTGGATAAGGCACACCGTCTATTTGTCATGTTACCTATTTTCGGCCGGATAGGTTCGTGCAACTACTTTGTCTAAGACTGATCCTACTCTTACTTTTAGTTTTCTTAGTTTCAATTGATCTATCAATGCACTAGTTCATTGGAGAGCTAGCTGAGAGAAGAAAAGCAATTGATTTCTAAAGTGTTTGATTTCTAAAGTCTTTTATTCTAATGTGTTTGAACCTAGGAGGTTTCGGTTTGAGAAATATGAAGTAGGTTTTAGCCATGGATCATGATTGGTTAGTAATAATATTTAACAGTGAAGTGTTTTTAAAGCATAAGATAAGTAGTTTCAAAATGATTTCAGGATTAGGCAGAGGTACTGTTCCGGTTTAAATATCAAACAACAGAAAAAATGAATTTTTGAGAAAAAAACGGGCCAGTTTTCGACATTGTGGAAGTTTGTACTAGAATTTGGCGCCAAAGAAGCATTTGAAAATATAATGGCTCTGTCGGTCAAGAACAGATGCTGTAAAACAGAACCAAAAGGAAGCTTTTTCGTGGTGAGGAACTCAAACCCATTACCAGCCCCCAACCGCCAGCCGATATCCGCCAGTGATAAAAAATGTTAAGATCCGTTGGGCGCATGAATTTAGTACTAGGATCAAAAAATGAACCAACCACCTCTTCTCTCGATTATTCTTAACTTCAGCCAATCGGGATTAGTGCTCTGGAAATTAAGCAAAAAACTTACAACGTACAAGTTTTTATAGAAAATTTGCTGGAGTTATTTCTAAGTCTGTCAGTAAATAACGTAAATTTTTGTAACTTTTTTTGTAAATAACGTAAAATTGCAAAAAAATTGAATAGAACTTTCACTATTGTGGTATTCGAGTACTTGGGAGTTTTATGCCCTTCCACCAGAGACTGCCAAAGTTTTCCCTCAATAAGTCAAAGAGACGCAGAATTTCTGAGCAATTCTATAAAAATTTAAATTTCGGTTGATTATTTATGGGCTTTGAACAAGTTTTTAAAGTGGGTGGTTTAAGTTTGTAGTAGAAAAAACTGTGTGTTGTATCAGAAGCTTTTTACCGCTTATTTGATGAGCATTCAAATTGAACATTCAGATGATTGCTCGAAATGAATAGCTTGTAGGTCCTAAGTTTTATTTCTACATGGGTTATAGGAAAGCAAAAATTATTTCTCCAATCTTCACGTGAAAATAGGAGTTCACTTTCTGCTAAGAATCTTTCATCTTGCATCAACAACCAGAAATTGTTTCTAAGTGCGGTTTACAAGTCTCCCAATGAAAAAAATAGCAATTGCCCTGAAACTTTTTCTTCTATATAATTAATTAACATTTATACCAAAAATATACATATCGTAAAAAGCTGTGATCCAAAATAGAACAGAACCGATTTAAAAATTGGAACTGCTTCATTTCAATTTAAAATCCAAGCGAAAGGAAAACAGACAAACAACCCCAGATTTTGCGATTGCAAACTTTCCAGGAACAACAAAAATAGTGAACACGCAATAATTGATCATTCAGACGTTGAAAATGACTTTAACAATGACCTTATAGAAAAACGAGAAACGGAAAAACTTTCGGTAGAATATATAAAAAACTGCAAACACAGGAGTCTAAAATTGAATTCAAGTGGTTCTGGCAAAAAAAACTGTCGAACCAGATTTCGCGCGCAGTGAAACTTGTATCGATAAAAAAGTGAGTTTCTGCAGCAGCAAGTACAAAACGCCTTTGATCCCCTGTTACTGTTGTCAAAAAGTAAAAGAAAGTTATAAGCAACTAGATATTGAATGAAATCAACAAATCTGAAAGATCAGCGAATTAAAGAAATCATTTTAGTCTGAGGGTACTGTAGACACCAAGCAAAAACTGAAACAGTAAACCGTCAAGTAGAAACACAGTATCGGAAAATTAAAAAGAAAATTGTAACGGCTTATTTTTGGAAGACAATCCAAGACAATTTTTTTTTATTATTTCAGAGAGTTTCAAGGCGATAATATGAAAAACAAATCAAAAAATGAAAAAAAAAACAAATGAAAGCCCAAGAATTGGACAATTGTTTTCCCAAATTGGTCCAGAGTTGTTTTCTGGATTTCACAAAAAAAAAGATTTTTCTAAGACTAATAAAAACTTATTTCTTTACTTGTGTAATGTAAAACAGGGAACATATGTCACATAAAGCAATTGCTCAACAAAAAGTTTGAATATGGGAATGGTCTGTCAAAAATCTGATTTCTAAAGTCTTTTATTCTAATGTGTTTGAACCTAGGAGGTTTCGGTTTGAGAAATATGAAGTAGGTTTTAGCCATGGATCATGATTGGTTAGTAATAATATTTTACAGTGAAGTATTTTTAAAGCATAAGATAAGTAGTTTCAAAATGATTTCAGGATTAGGCAGAGGTACTGTTCCGGTTTAAATATCAAACAACAGAAAAAATGAATTTTTGAGAAAAAAAACGGGCCAGTTTTCGACATTGTGGAAGTTTGTACTAGAATTTGGCGCCAAAGAAGCATTTGAAAATATAATGGCTCTGTCGGTCAAGAACAGATGCTGTAAAACAGAACCAAAAGGAAGCTTTTTCGTGGTGAGGAACTCAAACCCATTACCAGCCCCCAACCGCCAGCCGATATCCGCCAGTGATAAAAAATGTTAAGATCCGTTGGGCGCATGAATTTAGTACTAGGATCAAAAAATGAACCAACCACCTCTTCTCTCGATTATTCTTAACTTCAGCCAATCGGGATTAGTGCTCTGGAAATTAAGCAAAAAACTTACAACGTACAAGTTTTTATAGAAAATTTGCTGGAGTTATTTCTAAGTCTGTCAGTAAATAACGTAAATTTTTGTAACTTTTTTGTAAATAACGTAAAATTGCGAAAAAATTGAATAGAACTTTCACTATTGTGGTATTCGAGTACTTGGGAGTTTTATGCCCTTCCACCAGAGACTGCCAAAGTTTTCCCTCAATAAGTCAAAGAGACGCAGAATTTCTGTGCAATTCTATAAAAATTTAAATTTCGGTTGATTATTTATGGGCTTTGAACAAGTTTTTAAAGTGGGTGGTTTAAGTTTGTAGTAGAAAAAACTGTGTGTTTAATCAGAAGCTTTTTACCGCTTATTTGATGAACATTCAAATTGAACATTCAGATGATTGCTCGAAATGAATAGCTTGTAGGTCCTAAGTTTTATTTCTACATGGGTTATAGGAAAGCAAAAATTATTTCTCCAATCTTCACGTGAAAATAGGAGTTCACTTTCTGCTAAGAATCTTTCATCTTGCATCACCAACCAGAAATTGTTTCTAAGTGCGGTTTACAAGTCTCCCAATGAAAAAAATAGCAATTGCCCTGAAACTTTTTCTTCTATATAATTAATTAACATTTATACCAAAAATATACATATCGTAAAAAGCTGTGACCCAAAAATAGAACGGAACCGATTTAAAAATTGGAACTGCTTCATTTCAATTTAAAATCCAAGCGAAAGGAAAACAGACAAACAACCCCAGATTTTGCGATTGCAAACTTTCCAGGAACAACAAAAATAGTGAACACGCAATAATTGATCATTCAGACGTTGAAAATGACTTTAACAATGACCTTATAGAAAAACGAGAAACGGAAAAACTTTCGGTAGAATATATAAAAAACTGCAAACACAGGAGTCTAAAATTGAATTCAAGTGGTTCTGGCAAAAAAAACTGTCGAACCAGATTTCGCGCGCAGTGAAACTTGTATCGATAAAAAAGTGAGTTTCTGCAGCAGCAAGTACAAAACGCCTTTGATCCCCTGTTACTGTTGTCAAAAAGTAAAAGAAAGTTATAAGCAACTAGATATTGAATGAAATCAACAAATCTGAGTGATCAGCGAATTAAAGAAATCATTTTAGTCTGAGGGTACTGTAGACACCAAGCAAAAACTGAAACAGTAAACCGTCAAGTAGAAACACAGTATCGGAAAATTAAAAAGAAAATTGTAACGGCTTATTTTTGGAAGACAATCCAAGACAATTTTTTTTTATTATTTCAGAGAGTTTCAAGGCGATAATATGAAAAACAAATCAAAAAATGAAAAAAAAAACAAATGAAAGCCCAAGAATTGGACAATTGTTTTTCCAAATTGGTCCAGAGTTGTTTTCTGGATTTCACAAAAAAAAAAAGATTTTTCTAAGACTAATAAAAACTTATTTCTCTCCTTGTGTAATGTAAAACAGGGAACATATGTCACATAAAGCAATTGCTCAACAAAAAGTTTGAATATGAGAATGGTCTGTCAAAAATCTGATCGAAAGAATTGTTCATATTATAACAGCTTATTTGACCAGATTTTTTAAACAGATGTTTAGTGAAACAATTTATCCTAAAAATCCAAAGACAGCTTACATAATTTATTTTTCAAAAGCAGGAGACAAAGCCTTTTCATTCAGTTTTATAGTTATTTTCTTCTATTGCCTGTTTTAGGGAAAAACTTGAGGCAAATATATCAAAAAATAATCATTTTTTTGTATAAGTGTTTTTTCATAAGCACAAAACAGATTGAGTTTCGCAAGAAACGCTCTCTGTCTGAAGCGTTTGACAACAATTTTGAAGATTTTATGGAAAGCTTGAATAATTGGTTTACTGCACGCTCTTAGATCTATAAAAGCCTTAGACTCTGTGAATAAAAACCAGTAGGAGAAAAAGCGCGGTTGTTTCAATCAATTAAATTTTCAACAACAGAGAAGATTCTTGTGGGGTCACTTAAGGTTCTCTTTTGGTTCCGTTATTTTTTGTTCTTGATATCATTGGTCATTCAAATATACAGCATCAGAGTGAAGATATGGCTCATGTCGATACTACAGAACTTAAAACAGAGAAAAGATTTGGAGTTAATATGAGAGTGATAAAAGACTTACAACATCTAAAGGGAGAGCACAAATAATGCTCACTTATTCAGACTGAACATTTTCTCTAGAGCCAAAAGTCGGTAGATCTAAGCAGTTAAATGCGTGAGATCAAGTTTGGATCAAGATCTTACCTTCAACCAGCCTAATGAAACAGTGAGAAAAACGCAATGGATTATTTTCCGTCTTATCAAAAATACAGTTTTTCAGTTCATCAAGCAAATCAATCGATATTTCAACTTATGTCTCATTATGTTGTTTTACTTTACAAAATGCAACTGAGCGGCTTCAAGAAACCTGCAAGTACAATATTTTTTTTTCAAATTATGGTTTGCCTAAGAAACCAGCAAAAAGTAACGGAATTGAAGCAAAATGCAGGAAATGTGTTTACCCAAAGAAATACACATATGCAACTTTTAAAATTATCCTCTAGAGTAAACAAAATGAGAAGATGACAAACTGAAAAATTTTCTTTTAAAAACAAGTTTTGACAAATCACTTGATACCACTAATGGAAAAAAGTCACTAATATCCAGTCCACAAAAAACCACCAGAATTAACATAAATTAATCTCTGTGCAAATACGGACGCTAAATAGATCTTTGAATATTTTCAACAAGAATGCCTTAAAAGAAGTTTTAATTGTGCCCAAAGTGCATATAGACAACCTGATGCTTAGAATAAAAGATACTTATTTGATTGATAGCAACCACTTCAACAAAAAGTTTTGGTCAAAAACGCATTGAAATGATTGCATAAAAATCATCGGATCATGAAACGTACACCCGAAAACAAAAAAAAACATTACAAGTGGATTAAATTAGTTTTCAAAAAAACTCTGAGTTTTTTCTATAGAATTCTTGAAAACGTATTAACAAGATGCCAGAAAAAGAAATATATGGGTTCATTATTTTTTCTCTGGTTAGATAGTACATAGGTTAACCAATTAGGTCTAGAGAAGATAGAAAGGTCTAAAGAAAGTTCGCAGCGGCGCTACAACAGATTGATTTATTTTCTGCGTATGCTTGGTGCTTTGGTGAAAGTGTTTTTTAATATTGAAACATTTCACAACTTCGAACAAATTTTTTTATTTACATTATATATTAAAAAAAGGAATTGCAAAGATTTTGTACAACTCTTTTATCATTTGAGCAAGAATTTAAAATCATTCAAGAATCTTACAGTTTATCAAAAATTTTGTAAATATTTGCATTCTGAGCTGTATACAGATAATGAAATCTGCTCTACATTATATAGGAGTTTTGTAATACTTCCATTTCTATCTTACAATTTGAAAGTTTTTTTTATAAAAATTTGATAAACGCGCGTTGCTATATCATTTTTTTTACAATTCATTGAGATCAGTAGACTCTACTGATCTCAATGAATTGTAAAAAATGATAAAACTACCCGGGTTATTCAAATTCTCATAAAAACACTTTCAACTAGCAACAATTGGAGGAAACATAATAACACTTGTATGGGAAACCATTTGAAAAAACCGAGAAAAAAGATAGAGAAAAAAAGGAGTATGTTAACCTCTATAAACACCCATTTTACCCGGTTCATAATCTGTTCCGAAAAGGTTCTGAAACGGGTAAAATGTGTTTTTATAGAGGTTAACATACTCCTCTTTTTTTCTTGCTTTTTTCTCAGTCTTTTAAATTCGTTTCCCATATAAGTGCTATTATGCTTCCACTGAAACTGTTGCTGTTTGTTTGGCTGCACACTTTTCAATTTGGGCTCCAGAATGTAGAAGCGGAGCGAAGAGCTATCATCGGAGGGAAAAAATCTTCAGAAAAAAGACCATTTTTTGTCAGAGTTTTTCGTCCAAGAACAGGCCGCCGTTGTGGCGGGACAATTATTAATTCTGAATGGATTCTAACTGCAAGACATTGCGTCCAAGACAACGCATCCAAAGAGGAAAACAACTCAGAGGAAAACTTACAGCTAGACCCAGGTTAGCACTTGTTTATCATTTCGATTATTTATCTTTTCGATCTTTTCAAAATAAAAAAAAATCAAGCGAATGTTATCCGCATAAAACAAAATATCCGTGTTGCTTTTTGCGAAATTAGTCAAAGGGAAAATTCAGTAGTTTAAAAACTTAATTTTTAGATACACTTTGAATTGTTCATAGCCAGAGCCCAACTCCCTAGCGTACCGAGAATAAATTCACCTCAATTCCTTTTGCAAATCTTTTCCCGCGTATTAAATAATTTAAATAATTTCTATTTATAAAAAAATACTAGTCATATAATTTTTATAATATGAAAAAATTGTTTATCGTAGAGCTTCCTCACAACGTACAGAATTTTATGACAAGCATTTTTCCATATATGAAAAATTTATGACAAGTATTTTTGTTCAACTCGGATAACTTTTTTCTTCAGACAAATTTCGACTTTTTAACTAACCATTTTTGCATTTTTGACGGATAATTTTGTATCATTCGAAAGATAATTTTGCCCTGAGCTTAAATTTGAAAAGATATTTTACCTGTGGTTATTTTTCGCAATGTTATGTGGGTTTAAAGATTGCCATTTTGGACAATTTGAGACATTCAAACGCGATATAATTCGCGCTATTAACGCGTAACATAAGCGGCGATTTAAACTGTCTTAGAAAGTGTTCTTGAATAGTTTGAAGGAAGCTCACTGGCCAAAGTTGATTTGTTTAAAGGAGCGAAACCTATTCTTTGTACTTTTTATGGCGAGTGCAAGAAAACTGAAAACTATTAGTTCAATTGAGCTGGAATTCAAAACCTTAATAAAAAACCTAAACTAATTTTTTCTTCAGAATAACTGAACCTTTTTTAACTAAGCATTTTTTACGAAATTGTTTATACATCAGTCAAAAATTGTGGTTGTACTGAACTTATATTTGAAAAAATGTTTCACCTGTGACCATTTTTCATAAAGTTATGAGGGTTTAAAGATTACCTTTTTGGCCTTTTTGGGACAATTAACGAGCGATCTATTTCGCACTATTATCGCATAAGGTGAGAATTAATCCCTCATAGAAAAAGTTACGAATTGGGTGAAACAGGCAATTTTTCATAGTTTCTACCTTTTTAGGAGTGAAATTCATCATTTTATGGCGTGGGGGGTGATAATTTAAGAAAAAGTTTACGTAATTTTTTCATCATTTTTTAAAAAACTCATCCTTTTTTAAAAGCGAATACTGCTAGAGACCTTAATGGACAGTCGGAACAATCAGGGTTTTGCCCTGATACGAGAAGTCATCTTGTTCCTTTCGTAACGGAAGTAACGGAATAAGATCGACCGTACAACTCCCCCCAATCGACTTAGAGGGTAGAAATATGGATTTTTCATAAACTAACATCAGGTATAGAGTGCAAAATTAACTTAATTACTACCTAAAACTGAATTAAAACATTACAATGCGTACATTAATTTTGTGTAATTAACAGCATACAAATGCAATCCCACACAAAAATACGAAAACCAATTTTGTTTGCACTTTTGTATGAAATTTATATTTTATACAGAGTAATTTTTTTTTTCAAAATTATTACGTGATTGGGGAGGGCATTCTACGGTAGGTCGCTCAGGTGGGATTTTACGGTTAGTTCACGTAATATTTGGGCTCGTGGTGGGTTTTTTTTTCTTCAGACAACTTTCGACTTTTTAACTAGCCGTTTTTGACTGAATTTTTTGTATCATTCGAAAGGTATTGTTGTCCTGGGCATAATTTTTCAAAAAATATTTCACCTGTGATCTTTTTTTGTAAATTTATTGGGTTTAAAGATAGAACTTTTGGCCAATTTGGGACAAAAATGGCGCGATATATTTCGCGCTACTAACGCGTAGGCGGAAGTTTATTCCGTCTTAAAAATCTTTCCAAAATGGTTGAAAGAAGCTTAATTGCCATAAGTGATTTGTTACTAGGAGCGAAATTTATCCTTTTGTGCCTTAAATGGCGTGTAGGGGGATGATTTTTATAAAAAAAATTTCAAATTTTAGAAACTTTTTTTCATTATGTGTTGTTGCATTTAGTTTTACAATGTTTTTACTGTTCCATGAACCTTAAAAGGCAGTCGGAACATACAAGGCCTCACCCTGATACAAGCTGTCTTGCTCATTTTTCTTATTTGTTTTTTTTTATCATGGTTTTTTATAAAATATTATCAAATTATTTAGCTTTAATTTTTTTTTCAATTACCCTTCAATTCCATCGGCGCTTGCATGGCCTCGCCTTGATACAATCAGCCGACTTTATATACAAGAAAACTGTTTCTTTAGAGGTCAGGCATTAAAAAAAGAAAATCGATGTGCTGAAATTAAATGGCTTTGATGTCGATATGATTACACGGTATTACACGAAATTTGTCAAAATCTAAACCCTAAAATAAGTTTTGATAATTGAATAAGCATCAAGCGCATTGCAAAAGTTGGCATGGACGCATAAAATAACCGAGTCCTTTTCCTCATTTTTGTGACATTTTTGTCATGTTTAAAAGATCGATCGGAGACATTTTCCAAACTGGTTCAGGAACGCTTATATGCCACTATTGATTTGTTAATAGGAGCAAAATATATCACTTTGTAATAAATATGGCAAGTGGGGAGATCTTTTTACAAAAAAATCTCAAATAAAAAAAATTCTTATGTTATTTGATTTTTTCGTATTATTACTGCTCCATAGACCTTGAAAGGCAGCCGGAACTTTCAAGGATTCGCTCTGATACAAACAGTCATGATGTTTTCATTCTAAGCTGCAAATCTGAAGAAATCAAACTCTTGTAATCAGTTTCACTCGTGTTTGTTTTCAGAAGTCGTGACAAATTAGAGAGAAACATTTTAGAAGGAGCTAGCTGGATCAAAAAATGGGACAGCTTGTTTTGAAGCCGTTTTAAATGTCAGTATGACAAAATTAGTTCGAGAGGTGTTCTTGATGTGGAAATATCTTAGCAAACAACGCAAGAAGTTTGAATTTACGGCCTTAGCATAATTCTTTGGGAAGCCGATGACTTTAACTTACTCTTATGCGTTAAAAATGTATAGTAGAAAAAAAACTGAAAGATTTACCCCTGTTGAGGCGTCAATAAACGGCTACGAAGTATTAGTTTTCGATTAACTTTGCGATGGAGCCAATAAAGAAATGTTCCAACAACTGTTTCGGAAAATTAACTGCTCCGAGTCATTCAAAGGATTGTTTATTTTGTTTTTACATTTTTTTGTGTACTCACTAGCTTTTTTAAAACCCGTATCGTCAAAACATATACAAAGTTTTTGACACAGGACCAAGTAACTCGTTCAATTAGTTTGTCTAGTCTTCTTCCGCGGCAAAAAGAGTGAGTCAAGCTCACCAGATTCGCCAAAAATCTTAGTCTCAATAGATCTAGTATATACTGGTTTTGTTGACAGGTTAGAAAAGAGGAAGAGCAAC